>NC_028640.1:31799911-31804149 GCF_001406875.1 Solanum pennellii
GTTGGGGTTTAGATGTGTTGGTTCGCCCACCTAAGGAGGTAAGTGTGGGTGCCATTCACGACCAGTTTTGGGTCGTAACAAACTTGGTATCAGAGCGTTAGGTTCGTTGATCTCATCACACAAGGACAAGTCTAGTAGAGTCTTGCGGAACAGTAAGGGGACGCCTTTACTTTTCTTCGAGAAGCTATAGGACTTTAGGAAAGCTCATTTCTTTCTTTCTTTCGTGCTACTACTTGAATCCAATTGGTATCTAGGTGATACAAATTGGTATCTGAACTTCTACACTCTATTTCAAATATGGGTACTACTAGAGTATTTGAAGTTGAAATAGCAACAACAGAAAGAAAAAAAAATGTCCTTAGAAATAGATATATTTTCTCGATCACAAAATGTGGTGGTAGTCTCATGTCGAGTGTCGGTTAATAAAGACACTACTATGACTTCATAAAGTGAGGGTGTATTCGAGAAAGTCATCGATGCTTACTTGGTTATAGTTAGGAAATATGTTATTTTTGTTATTGAATTGATCTAAGAAGTAAAACAAATTTTTTTGGTCTAGAGAGAGAACAAATTCAATAATGTTTTGCAAATATTCAATGGGTAGAAATATGTGGGCTATTTGGGTACGATATTATGGATATGTATGATGTGTTCTAGTGAGGTATCTAACGGACTTCCACGTTGTGGCAGTACTAGGGTTATGTGGAAACATGTACGTTGATTTTCAAGTATGAATTACTAATTACTAAAGGAGTTACCAGTTGTATGACATAGTCAAATAATAAGATTTAGTGTTGCATTCACATTTGAGAAACCAACTAGTTTATTACTACAGGAACTTAGATTGAGCATTATTTAAAGGAAAATTTTAGTGGTGGATCTTTGGGATAATATTAATACACTTAAGTTGTGAAATGTATCTTGAGGGTTCTGAATGAGTACTGACGATTTTATCTTAAGTTTCAAGGGATAGGTTGATACTAGAATGACCTAGTGAGTATACTTTGGGTGGATTAAGTTGAAGATTTTAGTAAGAAAGTGCATATATAATTTGTTAGTCCCTTCATTTTGATTACTATATCTGAGTTTAAGGTGTCATGTCGATGGAAAAAAAGAATTTGACATTGCGATGATGAAAAGGGCTTACAAAGCATGATGGTAATAAGAGTAAGTTATGGATGGTGAAGGAGATGCAAATTATAGAATACAAATTGTTGGTCAAATAAATTTTGTATGGTGATAAAAACTTGTGAGTATCTAAGGTTGAGATTTCTACTATTAGTGAGTAATGTGGTTGTATGATAAATTTTAGGAGATTTAGGGCACACTCGAATATAATTTAAAGGAGCTCGAATCATAACTAAAATAAGATAAAACTTGTGGGATGTGTAGCCTAAAGAAAAATAAGTGAGAGCAGAATTATTTTCTCTGATTGTAAGAACTAAAAATGTATCTTCGAAGGGATCGAGAATTGGGTTCAAAATTGCGTGATTTCATCAATTTTTTGTTTTGGTTAAGGTAATAGCATAACAGGTTAATCAGCTTGGTTAAAAGCTATTGAATAGGACTTGAGAAAAGAGTGTACATACATTCAACTTGAATGTGACAATAAGTTCTTTTGTGATTTTGAGTTTAGTAATGAGTGCTATTGAGTTTTTAGCAAAGGATATGGTAAGATCTATGAATAGGCGATCAATGATAAGTTAAGATACATGAATTTCTAAAAATCTTCAAGGTATGAGCTAATGTGGATAGATAAGGGAATTTGGTTATATGGTGGAAATCATCGTTCAAGTTCCTTATTTTAAGTCGACATTCATGGTAGTATTAGTCAAGATATGAATTATTAAGGTAATAAATGATTAATCGTGTGGCGTATTGGGTAATTGAAAGAATTTATGCATGCTTTGGACCATAAAGTTGTTACTTTTGATTTTTAAAGGATCTAAGGAAGGGTTTACCCTCAGAGTTTTGATTTAGAGTGTGAAGTAAAATGTCATGGATTATTAGTAAAACATGAGATCGGTAAGCAAGCTAGATAAACAAGAGTTTGATATATTGAAGGAGCGAGATATTTAGAATTTGCACAATGAAAAGAATTTGAGAAGAGTGAAAGAATAAGACCTCTCGTATAAATCCATGGGGTGTAGTTGATGGTTGTTTTAATTTTTGCCTATGAGTTTAGATATAATTGTGAGATGTGAACTAGTTCGATACAGACTTACTAGGAGTTTATCATCGACTTCTAAAAAAAAATGGGTTTTGGTTTAGGTGACAAATAATGAGGTACGAAAATTTTAGTATTTTACAATGAGGTTAGATTGCTCAAATTAGGATAGAAGACTTAAGAATGATGTAAAAGGTGAGATATAATTCTACATGGTTATTAAGAATAAAGTTGGGTTAATACTACTCTATTGATGGGACTTCATAGAATGTTAAGGTGTGTTACATGGACATTTGATGGTTAATAGAGGTTATAAGCTTATAGTATATAGAATAGTTTGAGTGACAAAGAATTTTCCTAAGTGTTGGCATGATATGTATAATGGTTTAAAATGGTACCTTAAGCATGGTATGTGAAAGTGGTGTAGAGTTGACTTTGGGTGTGATTTAATAGTTTTGTCTCAATGAAAATGTACTATCACATTTGAAATTAGTGCTATAGGCCTTATTTGGGAGTCGTATCTATGCTTAAATAGAAAGAGATAGCCATAGTTTTAACATGTATTTGATAAGCATACTTTGATACTAATGATGGTTTGAGAGTAAGGTAGATGATCGATGTAGTTATACGTTTTGTTATTATTAAGAGTGTTGACTTCAATGAATGTGGAGTTTGATAAACCAAGTATGTGTGCAATTATATTAGAGACATTCTATGAGGGGAGGTGTAGATCTCTAGTTTTTGATACTATTGACATGAGACAATGGGTATTAATATTTTGGAATAATCATTGAGATAACTATCCTTTCTTGACTTGCCTTCCTTTGATCGTTCGAGGACGAACGATGGGTAAATTGATATCTATTGTAACAACCCGTGTAGTCGGTTTGGGAACTAGAAATTTTTATGTTAGAAAATACTTTCTGATAGATTTAAGTGGGTATTTTGGACTATTCATAATTATAATTATGAAATTACTGGGGTAGTTTTACTAATTTATTTAGTTAATGGTTAAGAAATAATATTATAATTAAAAGTGGGTCACTTTTATCACTATTATAATTATATGAGTATAATAATTAGGGTAACAAATAATCTGTAGACGAAAAGAAAAGAGGAAAAAAAAAAGAAGAACAGTGAGAAAGACGACTTACCTGTGCAGCTACATTAAAGATTAAGCGTGGATTCGTTTAGCGGTAAGTTTCTTTATGAATTCGTAACATCTAGATTGGTGGAAAGAATATATTAGTTCTTGTAAAACTATAAATGTTCAGGTGTATGCTAAATTGCTACGAGATAGGTTTAAGTAGAAATTGTTGATTGAAAAAGTTAGGCATCCATTAATCATTGATGTGTAAACAAATTGGAATGATATTGAATTGAAAGGGCATGAACCCAATTCTCCTTGTTATTGTTAATTAATGGTAGGAATAATTATGGCATGAAATTTGGCCAAGAATTAGAAGTTAATGATTAGAATATGTAGTGTAGGGAATTTTTATTTTAAAGTGATTGGCGAATGTAGGATTGACGTTATTTGTTAATTTTATTAAATAAATTGGGTTGAAACTTGCTGGCCAATCACGTGGGTTTGAATATTAGTATATGAGTCTTTTTTTTATATACCCAAATAGTGATAGGTTGTTTGATTTAATTAGTTTTACAAATTATATGTTGTATAGATTACAATGAATTGTATAAAAGAGAATGTCATCGATTCTATTGGACATGTAAAATTTTGTAGTTCGTAATGGTTCAAGTTTTAACATATTTTAATACGTAATTAAATATAAGGTGTAGTACATTATATAAAGTACATTAAAATTATGCTAATGGGAGGAATTAAGGCTTATCCTTGGATTTGAACTTAGGAAATTGATCATAGAATTAGGTGAATTTTTGGGTCTAAGCTAACATAGAATAACATGAGCGATTATAGGCTTTTAAACTTACAAATTATGTATATATAATTGATAGATTGAAAAGGTTCGAAAGCATTGAGTAAAGGAAAAGTATTGGAGCTTGCTTGAATTCGGTTCTTCGGTGGAGGTAGGTTATGGTTTATGCTATT
>NC_028640.1:31804429-31808163 GCF_001406875.1 Solanum pennellii
GGATGATAAGTATTAAACTTTAGAAACTTATTTAAATTGGTTGCTTAGTATCTTTTGGAGCTTCCGCATTATTTATATTATTTATAGTTGAACTATTGGTATATGTTGGGGTTTAGATGTGTTGGTTCGCCCACCTAAGGAGGTAAGTGTGGGTGCCATTCACGACCCGTTTTGGGTCGTAAAAAATAATAATAATAATAATAATAACAATAACAATAACAATATTGATGATGATGATAATAATAATAATAATAATAATAATAATAATAATAATAATAATAATGATAATAATAATAATATTGGCCATCAACATTGGAGCACGTTTTCTCCTTTTGGAAGCTTTCAAGAACCTCATGATTCTGCACTTTTTCTGTTGCCTCACTTGGCTTGCTTCCAAGATTACTTCCATTTGTTTTCAAACGACTAGAGAAAGAAAAGTTACATGAGTTGGGAGAAAAATGTGACAACCCTCTAAATTCAAAGTTAGATGATTTTAGGTGGTATAATCATCATCATGAACAAAGCTATGATTTACAAAGACTGCAATCATAACTATTTGAAAGAAAAAATTTATTAGTGGTTTACCAACACTATTTGCTGAAAAGGTTAGGATAAATTTAAAGGATAGGTCTGAAGGAAAAATTCCTTATAATCAATTAACCTATTGTGACCTATTAACTTTTATAAATATTACTGGATTAGAATTATTTACATCTACGAAATTTAGAAATTAACTAAAAAAGGGTAGTAAAATACCTCCAAAAGAAATTTTTGTGAGGACCTGGTTATGTTAAACTATCTGTCCCATCAAAAGAGACATCTAAGAGAATTAAAAGAAGCCATAAGAATGACCATAAATAAGAAAAACCTCGTCATTTCAAAAAAAAGGCTCAGTTATGACCCTAGTAAAAATTGATTTAAACCAAACAAAACTGAAAGATTTTAGGGTTGTGGAAAAATGGGACATCAAGCCAAAGACTGTCCAGCCACTAATAAAAATAAAGACAAAATTAATATGTTTGAATTAGTAGGAGAAGTTAAGGATAATTTGTATTCTATCCTAGAAAATAATAAACTCTTCCTCCGATGAAAATCTTACGATGAAGATCAGCTAAATATTGCCTATGATTCTAATGATAGTAAGTCGTCACTCTTGTGAATGCGGCAGTGCAATATGTATCTGCAAGAATCATTCTATAAATGTCATCACTAGTAGTAATAAATAAATATTTTTGATATGATAGATCATATTGAGAATCCTGATTTCAAGAAAAGGTACTTAATCAACTTAAGAGATTTAGTTCTTGATAATCAATCAGATAATAGGACTATTAAGTCTTTTGATATGACAAGTGTTTTAAATAAATTTAAACAACCAATTAAACCTGAAACGAATCTACAAAGTATTCAGGCCGAAATAGTACAAATAAGATATGAAATAAATGAAATGAAGCAGACTCAACACTTTAGAAATTGAGTCAGTTACTAATAAAACATTTAAAAATCTTCCACCCAAACAAAAACCGGAAGAATGTAAATCAGAACCAGGAGAAACATCAAAAGAAGTAGTTTCTCGTAGAACCTCTTTCGAAATTAGGAATTAATACAATTACGGTCAGTCGACCACAAACCTGCCACATACGCATTACTTTAGTTATAGATAAAAAGTATATCATTCATAAAATTGCATTATTTGATATTGGCGCAAATCAAAATTGCATTATTGAAGGATTAATTCCTCATAAATATCTAGATAAAGACACTACCTGATTATCCTCTGCAAAAGGGGAAAAGCTTAAAATAAATTATAAACTGAGAAACGCTTACACATGCAATAATTAAATTGGTTTAATAAATGATTTCATGATAACCAAAGACATAAATGAAGAGATTATATTAGGTATTCCTTTCATAACCCAAATAAAGCCTTATACCTCCCAATTAGATGGCATCCATACCAGAGTGCTAGGAAAGAATCTTATCTTCTTCTACCTAAATACTATGTCCAAAGATGAAAGTAATTTCATAAAGGATAAAAATATCTTCCAAATAAATTCACTTCTCATCAAGAAAACCTTACAATGAAGGTTATTAAACCTTCTCTTCCTCCTAGAATTGTTTAGCACTAGGAGTTACCCTCTTTCAAAAAAAAATTTTTGAACAATGACTGCAACACAGCCATAGAATTTTCATAAAATATCCATTTTTATTATTAATGAAATAAAGGGAAAAAATCTCGAAAAACTTTTAAAAAGAATTTTCCAGGGAATTAATAAGACCAGGAATAACAATAAAAATACTTCTTATACTTCTTTGGCTAGTCACAAGATGAAGATTGTTAAAATATAAACAAGTCAAAGATTGCTCCTAATAAAGAGCAATAGAGGTCAACAATGTTATTGGTTACACGTCAACAAGTGTTACAGGTACTATCAAATACTACAAATGAAATTATGGAAGCCCTACTACACCAACAAAAAATATGAGGAGACAGAAGATCCCCGCAAAATCCGAAGGTATTATATAAGTTTCTCTTAAAAAGATACATTCAAATTGAGCAATATTTGAGAAAATCAACAGTTATTATCAACTCAATGACAAAGGATCAAATATTTAATCAAGACAGTTATAATTCGGGCATCAGCTATCGGCAATAGTAAGATAATATTATGACAAACCCAAAAGAAAGATTAAAAAGAAGGTTCAAGGAAGCCTATTACTAAACCTCAACACTGATACAAAATCAAAATATGAATTATTAGATATTGCTGCGTAGCAACGAAAATAAAATTAGATCTACAAGGAATAGCATAGAAATTACCTCAATCAAAAGAAAATGCCAGCACACTTTCACATAAAAAAAGAATTAACAATGAATGGACCCCACATTAGAGGATATTCCATGCAAAGTCAAATGTAATTAACTATCAAGTTTCAAAGATTATTATGACAAAATTCAGCTTTGGACAAAGCAAGTACATTCACTATGTCAATAATTGCATCAACTTGTGGACTCCACAAGAGTTGAAGTCCAAGCCAAAAAGTGAGGATGTCACGACCCAAAACGAGCCGCGAGTGGCACCCACACTTATCCTCCTATGTGAGCGAACCAACAAATCTAAACCCCAACGTTTACCAGTATATAAATTTTAAATAACAAAATATAATGCGGAAGACCAAAACTCATTAATATAACCAATTAAATGAACTTCTAAAATATAATCCTTATCATCCCCAAAATCTGGAAGTCATCACATCAAGAACGTCTATCCTCAAATTTCTAAGTCTAAGAGTAATTAAGAACTAAAATAAAGAATAAAACGATAGTCCATGTCCGAGCTTCAAGGACATCAAGATGTGAATGAGAGAATCCAGTCCGAGCTAGGAACAATAGCTCACCCTGAATTCTGACGTGCTGAAGACTGGCTAGAGTTGCGGACGAGACGAAGTCACTGGTGCACTTGCTGCACTCCACAAACACCAAGAAGGGAAATAAAAGTAGGGGTCAGTACAAGTACTGAGTAGGTATCATCGGCCAACTCAAAATAGAAAGCAATATATATCAAGTAATAATATAAAATCAACTACAACACTCAACAGGTGACAACAACAAGTACAAAACCCTTTGACAACAACACCAAGCACATCTATGAGGGCTCAAGCCTCCACACCATACTCATTTGGGAATTAGGTTCTTTAAATTGAGTATATTACCATAATTCAAGATTCATTCT
>NC_028640.1:31809251-31812604 GCF_001406875.1 Solanum pennellii
TTGTGAAACTTGTTCCATCTCCTAATCTCAAGTCTTCTTTCAACAGAGAAATAAACCAACTCCAAGTGATTGTGTTCTCATTTTCAACTACAGCCCAAGCAAGTGGAATCATTTGATTGTTGCCATCTTTAGCCACTGCAATAAGTAATTGACCCCTGCAAACCCCCTTCAAGAAACAACCATCTAGACCAATGCATTTTCTAGCTGACATAAATGCCATCTTGAGTGCAGCAAAACAAATGTAAAATGCCTCAAATACTGGCCTACCAGATTCATTAGCTTCTCCTAGCTTCACCACACAAGTACTCCCAGGATTAGTCCTCAGCAACTCATCCTTATAATCAAGAATTCTCCCAAATTCCTTAACATGATCACCCATAAGTTCATTCAAAATTTTAGCTCTTGCTCTTCTAGTTGTGGTCTTACCAACATGCACATTATACTTCTTACGGATTAACTCTTGCAGCTTGAACACTCTGATATTTGGTTGTTCAATAACTTTCTTTTTAAAAACAGTAGCAATGAATCTAGAGTTGCACAAATAATTCCTGTGTGTGTCGTAGAGCCGGACCCAAAGGGTGTTCCCTTCACCAAGCCTAGAGGAATAAGTCAAAGAAAATTAGTGAAAAAGGTAACAATAATTACTACTCGAAAAGTTTATTATTCCGGTAATAATCTTTAAACTAGACACTAAGCCCAAGGATAATATTTTTCTCCCCACTAAATTCTTCCTTAAATTAAAATGAATTCACCTACACATCAAAATATTTTGAATAGTATTAACATGTCTGCCACCTCCAATAAAATTGCAAAAATAAAAAATGATCTACAAAATCAGATTATTCCTAAAGAACACTTTAAAAAGGTTTATAAAGCATGACACTTTGATTTTATTAGAAATTATATTATTTAGGCTTCTGAGTCTACTATTGCTATTGATAAAATTTTTGAAACTATTAGATTATTAGCAACTAATGATATTAAAAGATATAAGAAAAATTATAAATTTCTTCACATAGGACTTGTCAAGGTAGCAGTCAAATCATTATATAGATTGGGTTTAGATGTACCCATATGTCTTTTTTAAGAGACAATAAATTATTAAATTTTGATGATTCAGTATTGGCAGTAATACAAAGTAACCGTGTCAATGGCCCAGTATATTTTAATTGTTATCCTAATTATTCAATAGATATTAATGATCAAAATGCAATTGATACATTAACGTTAACNTTAAATGTTAAAACTAAAATATGAATAGTAAAGGTAATACTAGAGAAATAGCCATAATATATAGGATATATTATATATTAATGAAAACTACCTTAGCCCCTAAGGCTAAAATGATAAGTAATAAAGTAGTTACCATGCTCATGGAAGCAAATCATAACCATATAGCACCTTTGTTCCAAAGATGATAAAATAGGATGATGTATTAACAAAAGATGTTTGGCATTTTGACTCCATAGCAGAGCCAAAAAATAAATAAGAGAATCCACGTATTGACCAAGTAATTCAATTTCCAAATGGATCCATAGATTTAAAACTTGTAAGATCTCAGTCTTATAAGCAAATCTCTTCAAGTAAAAGAATGTCATTTTCTAGACTTTTCGTAACTGAGGAGGAAGATATCCTTAGAAGCGATAGATAAAAAATAAAAAGGGCCAGATTTCTCAAAAACTATTCCAAAAGTAGAGTATGAACTAAAAAAAAATCTAATCTCACTACTAGTAAAGAAATTAAGGATGCATTATGCATGATTAGATTAGATGAACCTTTTGAACCAGATATTACATATTTATATAAGTTTTGGACTAGTCAAGAAAATTCCATTAAAAACAATGGTATGTGCAAAGATATTCTTTATCAGAAAGAATAACCTTTAGAAATAAATGGTTTAGTGATATAAAAAGATTAAAATGGAATATAGAATTTTTTAAATTGTTTGAATATATAGGAAAATTAGATGACAAAAAGGAGTCGTTAAACATGCTTGTTAACATATGGTATACTACCAAAAATAATAAAGTAGTTGAATCTACAATTCCCCCATTAGAAGAAATAACTTTACCAATAGAGAATAAAATTATTACTGCCTCACCCTTTAAAATGGACATAATAGACACAAAAGGTTATCCTACAAATAAGGATATAAATAAAATACTACAAAAAAAATAATTATACAAATCAACTACTTTACGTAGTATCTAATCAAATCCTAAAGGCTAATGAATCAGATATTAAGGATAAATGAGGTTCTTCTTATAAGAGTAAAAATAAAAATTTAGAAATTCACCAAATATTTTAAATTACCTGAACTTCCAATAGATAAATTTCCTAACTTTCAAGAGAAACCTGAAATTACTGATGAACTTATAGGAATAATTAATAAAAAACTAAAATGTAAGGTCATAAATACATCCAAAGATAATGATAATGAAATTAATAAATCTGGTTCTAATTATTCCATCAAAATAATTATTACAGAGACCTACCTTCTTTTTCGGATATGCAGTATGAAGAAAATCAATTTCTATCACATACTTCACACTCTGGAAGTTAGATTGCAGAATGAAATATTGATGGACTCGTAGAACATCAAATATATAATAAATTATATGAAATGGGTAATGGTCCTTATGACATATAAATAAAAAAATTATCTGATAAACAAGTTGCTACTTTAAATACCGCCAGTTTTACTGGCACATTAAAAAATTGGTGGGACAACTACCTCACTGAAGATAATAGGGAAAAGGTAGTAAATGCAACTACTATTATACCTATAAATAAAACTGAACTCGGGGGCAAACTATAGAGAATCAAATTCTAGAAGATGCTACTGTCATCATAATTTATAGTATAGCTAAAAACATTATAGGTGAACCTCAATTCTTTTAAGATAGAAGTTTAGAAATGTCACGACCCAAAACGA
The DNA here is from genome assembly GCF_001406875.1 of Solanum pennellii. NCBI lineage: Eukaryota > Viridiplantae > Streptophyta > Magnoliopsida > Solanales > Solanaceae > Solanum > Solanum pennellii. The sequence goes on from NC_028640.1 coordinate 31,812,187, forward strand.
GCCGCGAGTGGCACCCACACTTATCCTACTATGTTAGCAAACCAACAAATTTAAACCCCAACATAATGCGGAAGACTCAAAATCTTATTAATAAAACCAATAAATAAACATTCTAAAATTTATCAACTATTATCCCCAAAATTTGGAAGTCATCACATCAAGAACATCTATCCCCAAATTACTAAGTCTAAGAATATTTAAGAACTAAAATAAAGAATAAAACGGTAGTCCATGTCCGAGCTTCAAGGACATCAATACGTGAATGAGAGAATCCAGTCCGAGCTAGGAACAATAGCTCACCCTGAAATCTGACGTGCTGAAGACTGGCTAGAGTTGCGGACGAGACGAAGTCACTGGTGCACTTGCTGCACTCCATAAAAAACCAAGAAGAACATAAAAGTAGGGGTCAGTACAAGTA
>NC_028640.1:31815425-31819684 GCF_001406875.1 Solanum pennellii
ACATAGCATAAACCATAACCTACCTCCACCGAAGAATCGTGATCAAGCAATCTACTTCTCCAATCTCCTTTCTGTCTCTTCGTTCTTCTCTCTGTCTCGCTCGTTCTCTCTTCTTTTCTTTTTAAATTTTCTCTTCTTCAAACCCTTTTTCCTTTTACCCTAATTATCACGTGATTAAGTATAAAAGATGATAAAAGTAACCCACTATTTATTTCAAGGTTATCTCCTTTGATCCCCGACTAAATAAATTATTAACATTAGCCCACTAATTTTATAATTATAATCAGGAATAGTAAAAAACACCCCTTTAAAACTTTAGCAGAAATCCAACCCAGGTGGAATTACGCCACTCGTGAAGGCCCGTCGTGCCTACGATGGTCCGTCCTGCAGGGTCGTCACAGAGTTCAGAGACTCAATTTCAGTAGAAAGGTCTGTGACGGTCCGTCGTGTCTACGACGGTCCGTACTGCAGTTCCGTCGTGAAGTTCAGAGAGTTGATCCCAATACCCAGATTTTCAGAGTTTAAGTGTTTTGGAATAATGACCCCCGACGGTCCGTCGTGACCATGACGGTCCGTCGACTGTTCCGTCGACTCAGCCAGTTTCTATCAAAATAATCTTGCTACTCGAATCGACTAAACAGGTCGTTACAGAGGACTTGATATCAAGACTTTCCAGCAATCAACATAAGAAGATATACATGCAACAAAGTTACTTGTGCAGCTACATGGCCACGGAAAAATATTATCAGATATTTGTAAGAGTGAGTAGTTACGTGTAAAAAGAATAGCGTTTATTAGTATGTGCACGCATGTAAAACAGATAGCATAATAAGTTAGATTAATTAGCACTTTCGAGGCCTATTTAAGGCTTCAACTTGTATCAGCAGAGGGCATTCAAAAAATCTTACTGACTTTGAAAACCTCTCTACACTTTCTCCCATCTTCCCATATTTCCATTTCCATTTCCCATCCATGTTATATACTTCCCTAAATCAATAAAATTTTGTAAGTATTAACTTTCTCTACTTATAATTGGTTATTATTATGTTTTAAATTTTTAAGTTTTGTTTTAAGTTTGTGTACAGCCTTTTTGTTCTTCTCTTTCTTTAAGTTTTGATTTTGCTTGTTCTTGCTCCCTTCCGTTACTCTGCCAAATTCTCATTACGATTTCGTCCCGGAACTTGGTCCATCCCCTTCATTGGTATCAAAGCCTAGTTGGTCAGGAAGGGTATGAGTAGGATTGACTAAGTCCCTACGCTGTCCTTAGGCAGATGGCATCGAAACTTAGGTTGCGGTCAGGGTGGTAATTTCGGCGTTTGGTAGTTGTTGGTCTTCTTCCATTTATGTTCTTAATTTTATTCCTTGAAGTAGGGTAACCGGATAATTCCTGGTTTAACCATTGGTAAACCCGTACTTTTCGTTGGATTAGCTTAGACTGTGTGTGTCGTAGAGCCGGACCCAAAGGGTGTACCCTTCACCAAGCCTAGAGGAATAAGTCAAAGAAAATTAGTGAAAAAGGTAACAGTAATTACTTCACAAAAAGTTTATTATTCCGGTAATAATCTTTAAACTAGACACTAAGCCCAAGGATAATGTTTTTCTCCCCACTAGNAAAGTTTATTATTCCGGTAATAATCTTTAAACTAGACACTAAGCCCAAGGATAATATTTTTCTCCCCACTAAATTCTTCCTTAAATTAAAATGAATTCACCTACACATCAAAATATTTTGAATAGTATTAACATGTCTGCCACCTCCAATAAAATTGCAAAAATAAAAAATGATCTACAAAATCAGATTATTCCTAAAGAACACTTTAAAAAGGTTTATAAAGCATGACACTTTGATTTTATTAGAAATTATATTATTTAGGCTTCTGAGTCTACTATTGCTATTGATAAAATTTTTGAAACTATTAGATTATTAGCAACTAATGATATTAAAAGATATAAGAAAAATTATAAATTTCTTCACATAGGACTTGTCAAGGTAGCAGTCAAATCATTATATAGATTGGGTTTAGATGTACCCATATGTCTTTTTTAAGAGACAATAAATTATTAAATTTTGATGATTCAGTATTGGCAGTAATACAAAGTAACCGTGTCAATGGCCCAGTATACTTTAATTGTTATCCTAATTATTCAATAGATATTAATGATCAAAATGTAATTGATACATTAACGTTAAATGTTAAAACTAAAATATGAATAGTAAAGGTAATACTAGAGAAATAGCCATAATATATAGGATATATTATATATTAATGAAAACTACCTTAGCCCCTAAGGCTAAAATGATAAGTAATAAAGTAGTTACCATGCTCATGGAAGCAAATCATAACCATATAGCACCTTTGTTCCAAAGATGATAAAATAGGATGATGTATTAACAAAAGATGTTTGGCATTTTGACTCCATAGCGGAGCCAAAAAATAAAGAAGAGAATCCACGTATTGACCAAGTAATTCAATTTCAAATGGATCCATAGATTTAAAATTTGTAAGATCTCAGTCTTATAAGCAAATCTCTTCAAGTAAAAGAATGTCATTTTCTAGACTTTTCGTAACTAAGGAGGAATATATCCTTAGAAGCGATAGATAAAAAATTAAAAGGGCCAGATTTCTCAAAAACTATTCCAAAAGTAGAGTATGAACTAAAAAAAATAATCTAATCTCACTACTATTAAAGAAATTAAGGATGCATTATGCATGATTAGATTAGATGAACCTTTTTGAACCAGATATTACATATTTATATAAGTTTTGGACTAGTCAAGAAAATTCCATTAAAAACAATGGTATGTGTAAAGATATTCTTTATCAGAAAGAATAACCTTTAGAAATAAATGGTTTAGTGATATGAAAAGATTAAAATGGAATATAGAATTTTTTAAATTGTTTGAATATACAGGAAAATTAGATGACAAAAAGGAGTCGTTAAACATGCTTGTTAACATATGGTATACTACCAAAAATAATAAAGTAGTTGAATCTACAATTCCCCCATTAGAAGAAATAACTTTACCAATAGAGAATAAAATTATTACTGCCTCACCCTTTGAAATGGACATAATAGACACCAAAGGTTATCCTACAAATAAAGATATAAATAAAATACTCCAAAAAATAATTATACAAATCAACTACTTTACGTAGTATCTAATCAAATCCTAAAGGCTCATGAATCGGATATTAAGGATAAACGAGGTTCTTCCTATAAGAGTAAAAATAAAAATTTAGAAATTCACCAAATATTTTAAATTACCTGAACTTCCAATAGATAAATTTCCTAACTTTCAAGAGAAACCTGAAAATACTGATGAACTTATAGGAATAATTAATAAAAAACTAAAATGTAAGGTCATAAATACATCCAAAGATAATGATAATGAAATTAATAAATCAGGTTCTAATTATTCCATCAAAATAATTATTACAGAGACCTACCTTCTTTTTCGGATATGCAGTATGAAGAAAATCAATTTCTATCACATACTTCACACTCTGGAAGTTAGATTGCAGAATGAAATATTGATGGACTCGTAGAACATCAAATATATAATAAATTATATGAAATGGGTAACGGTCCTTACGACAAATAAATAAAAAAATTATCTGATAAACAAGTTGCTACTTTAATTACCGCCAGTTTTATCGGCACATTAAAAAATTGGTGGGACAACTACCTCACTGAAGATAATAGGGAAAAGATAGTAAATGCAACTACTATTATACCTATAATTAAAACTGAACTCGGGGGTAAACTATAGAGAATCAAATTCTAGAAGATGCTACTGTCAGCATAATTTATATTATAGCTAAAAACTTTATAGGTGAACCTCAATTCTTTTAAGATAGAAGTTTAGAAATATTATCTAATTTATCTTGTCCAAAGTTAGATGATTTTAGGTTGTATAAAGATGTCTTCATAAACAAAGTTATGATTCGCAAAGACTGCAATCATGACTATTGGAAAAAAAATTTATTAGTGGTTTACCAACACTATTTGCTGAAAAGGTTAAAATAAAATTAAGGAATAATGAAGAAGTATCCCCTCAACCTATGCCCGAAATCTCAGAGACACACTTATACTATACTAAGGTCTTATTACCCCCCTGAACTTATTTTATTAATGAATTTCTACCCCTTTCGGCCTACGTGGCACTATCTTGTGGGCCCAAGGCTAGTTGACTTTTTTTTTCAAGATAGTGCCACGTAGGGCGAAAAGTGGTAAAAATTACTTATAAAATAAGTTTG
>NC_028640.1:31819742-31835812 GCF_001406875.1 Solanum pennellii
AAAGGCCCGAGAGAACCAACCTGCAACCTGTTCTTACTGTGCATATAACTATAACAATTGTGACAAGTTCACCTACGATGCAGCGATACAAAACAACATAAGTAGGTCCAAAAGTTATATACAAGACTTGGCCGTTGAGGTCACAACACATTAAGAGACAACTGAACCATGTATATACGTCTACAAAGCCTCTAAAAGATAGAAGACAAGAGTAGTTCGGGACAGACCTCGCCTGACCCTTAACTACGATACAATACCAAAATGAATTTACCAAAGGCTCAATAAAGCTCCGAATAAACTTGGGGATCACCCAAAAGTAGTAGAGTTCGTGTGCTCCTATTGAGGATATCTATTAGCTGGAGTACCTGCCCCTGCAGCATGAAATGCAGCGGCCCACGCGAGGGACGTCAGTACGAAAAAATGTACGTAATATATAAGGCAATAGCATATGTAATACGAGAGCTCAAATGAAATCAAATAGCAATATATGAGTGCATAGATAAGGAGAGAAGACCACCTTTGCTTATTCTTGTGGGATCAAGTAAGTTACATTCTTTTCTTTACATTTCTGTATGTTATAATCTTTGTAGGGCATGTGATACAAGTGACAAGCTGATTAGTGGTAGAAGAGGATGACCCATGCTAGACGTATTAACCCCCTGGGATGTGGTCCTCATAATTACAGAACTTGGGATTGGCCCATGCTAGGCTTTCGCCCCTGAGCTGCCACCCTTCTATACAAATAGGGATCGTCCCATTCTAGGCTTTCGCCTCTGAGCTGCCACACTTATGTACCAGTTGGGATCGACCCATTCTAGGCTTTCGCTATTAGAATCTGAAGGAAACAGGTATTTTAAAGTAAAAATTGGTAGAACATCTCCATCTTAAGGAGTTCAAGTGAATACTATCATTTAACATCAAGGTAAGGGGAAGAGGACAACTTAAACCGTGAAGAATCCAAGTCTTGGCAATTGAGACTTCTTTCTAGCAAGGTAAGCTATGGATATTTTCATCCCTCTATTGTTCTTACATTATTTATAAAAGTTTGTATGTGTTGAAGAAATGTTGAGTGTTGCCTCTGTATGGTGTGAGCTTGGTGAATGTTTAGGAAGGAGGTACTTGTTGGGACATACACGGAGTGGAGTCCCCTTAATTTTAATTTTGAGCTTGTTTTGAGAATTCAAATGTTAGTTGGAATTCATGGGATTTTGATCGGAAGTCATGAGTTCATATTGCAATTTTCACATTGTGAGGCTTAGGGACTTTTTTGTGTATCATAAAATAAGAGGGGCTTGCTAGATAAGTAGAGAAATCATGAAAACTGGTTAGAGGATAGAACATTGAAAGTGTAGTGATACACCACTTAATTGAGTGTTGCATGAGCTTACTTCCTGCCATTCTTTTCATACTGTTTTCTAGTCGTGATGAAACCTGGGGGGTTTCGGAGGACCTTATAAAAATGATTAGGGGAAAAAGGATGGGAAGAACTCTTGATGGGATCAATTATATTTACTGCCATATTACTCTTTTGGTCTAATTAAGTAGCCCAAACTTGTTTAGAAACTAATATTAATTTTTATTATTACTCCATTGTAGATAAATAATCTGAAAGTAAGATGGTAACTCATTGTGATATCCATTGTTGTGCAGCAAGGTGTGTAAGGCTATTCGATTTCCTATTTCTTTGGCATGAATCCAACACTTGTAAGCTTTCTAAGTGCTCTTGGTAGTGAATGATCCATCAGTATAGTTCGTACTCCCAAGAGGATTAAAATAAGCACTCTACTATGAGTTTATTACTAAATGTGCGTGTTTAATCTACCAATTGTTAGCATGCAAGGTTTCAACTTGTTTCATCGTCAAAGTACCCCTGGCACATATTTCCCTTATATAAGTCAGAGTGATCCTAGATTACACATTGTAAATATGTTTATAGGATGGATACATGATCTGCCCATATCTTGCCAACATGCTTCAATAGTCTATTCAATCATATATGTCATCTTTTCACATGTTCATGTTTTCCCTTTATTGGTTATATTACTCCCATTCTGTTAGACTATTATATTACCTCACATGACGTGTACTTTCTCTATTGTTCATATATATATATATATATATGTACTTACTTGGAATATGTGTCCGTCTTTAAATTGAATTTGTCCACATTCTTCCTTGGTTCATCATCCATGTATACTTTGTCTTTGATATTAGTTGGTTATAGATTTAAAATCTCTTGGCTGAAAGTTATATGTCTTCACTTGATATGTGCTTCAATTTGAGATGTCAAAAATGCATACCGAGTCATAGAAGAAGTATTACGTTGGTTTCACATTTCCTTCCCACGTCAACATCACATTTGAAACTACTGGTTCATAGTTTCAAATCACAACAATGATAATGTCCACCAAAACATCAAATCCCAAATGAGTTATCATCAAAAAAAGAACAATCTCAAAAGAGTTATGATTATCCATAGTACAGTCTCAAAAGAGTTATGAACATCAAAGCAACAATATCAAAAATTAAAAAAAACTANTAAGACACAACTGAACCATGTATATACGTCTACAAAGCCTCTAAAAGATAGAAGACAAGAGTAGTTCGGGACAGACCTCGCCTGACCCTTAACTACGATACAATACCAAAATGAATTTACCAAAGACTCAATAAAGCTCCGAATAAACTTGGGGATCACCAAAAGTAGCAGAGTTTCGTGTGCTCCTATTGAGGATATCTATTAGCTGGAGTACCTGCCCCTGCAGCATGAAATGCAGCGTCCCACGCGAGGGACGTCAGTACGAAAAATGTACGTAATATATAAGGCAATAGCATATGTAATACGAGACATCAAATGAAATCAAATAGCAACATATGAGTGCCTAGAGAAGACCACCTTTGCTTATTCTTGTGGGATCAAGTGTGTTACATTCTTTTCTTTACATTTTTGTATGTTATAATCTCTGTAAGGCATGTGATACAAGTGACAAGCTGATCAGTGGTAGAAGAGGATGACCCTTGCTAGGCGTATTAACCCCCTGGGATGTGGTCCTCATAATTACAGAACTTGGGATTGGCCCATGCTAGGCTTTCTCCCCTGAGCTGCCACCCTTGAATACAAATAGGGATCGTCCCATTCTAGGCTTTCGCCTCTGAGCTGCCACCCTTATGTACCAGTTGGGATCGACCCATTCTAGGCTTTCGCTATTAGAATCTGAAGGAAACAGGTATTTTAAAGTAAAAATTTGTAGAACATCTCCATCTTAAGGAATTCAAGTGAATACTATCATTTAACATCAAGGTAAGGGGAAGAGGACAACTTAAACCGTGAAGAATCCAAGTCTTGGCAATTGAGACTTCTGTCAAGCAAGGTAAGCTATGCCTATTTTCATCCCTCTCTTGTTCTTACATTATTTATAAAAGTTTGTATGTGTTAATGAAATGTTGAGTGTTGCCTCTGTATGGTGTGAGCTTGGTGAATGTTTAGGAAGGAGGTACTTGTTGGGACATACACGGAGTGGAGTCCCCTTAATTTTAATTGTGAGCTTGATTTGAGAATTCAAATGTTAGTTGGAATTCATGGGATGTTGATCGGAAGTCATGAGTTCATATTGCAATTTTCACATTGTGAGGCTTAGGGACTTTTTTGTGTATCATAAAATAAGAGGGGCTTGCTAGATAAGTAGAGAAATCATGAAAACTAGTTAGAGGATAGAACATTGAAAGTATAGTGATACACCACTTAATTGAGTGTTGCATGAGCTTACTCCCTGCATTTTTTTAATACTGTTTTCTAGTCGTGATGAAACCTGGGGGGTTTCGGAGGACCTTATAAAAATGATTAGGGGAAAAAGGATGGGAAGAACTCTTGATGGGATCAATTATATTTACTGCCATATTACTGTTTTGGTCTAATTAAGTAGCCCAAACTTGTTTAGAAACTAATATTAATTTTTATTATTACTCCATTGTAGATAACTAATCTGAAAGTAAGATGGTAACTCATTGTGATACCCATTGTTGTGCAGCAAGGTGTGTAAGACTATTCGATTTCCTATTTCTTTGGCATGAATCCAACACTTGTAAGCTTTCTAAGTGCTCTTGGTAGTGAATGATCCATCAGTATAGTTCGTACTCCCAAGAGGATTAAAATAAGCACTCTACTATGAGTTTGTTACTAAATGTGCGTGTTTAATCTACCAATTGTTAGCATGCAAGGTTTCAACTTGTTTCATCGTCAAAGTACCCCTGGCACGTATTTCCCTTATATAAGTCGGGGTGATCCTAGATTACACATTTTAAATATGTTTATAGGATGGATACATGATCTGCCCATATCTTGCCAACTTGCTTCAATAGTCTATTCAATCATATATGTCATCTTTTCACATGTTCATGTGTTCCCTTTATTGGTTATATTACTCCCATTCTGTTAGACTATTATATTACCTCACATGACGTGTATTTTCTCTATTGTTCATTTATATATATGTACTTACTTGGAATATGTGTCCGTCTTTAAATTGAATTTGTCCACATTCTTCCTTGGTTCAACATTCATGTATACTTTGTCTTTGATATTAGTTGGTTATAGATTTCAAATCTCTTGGCTGAAAGTTATATGTCTTCACTTGATATGTGCTTCAATTTGAGATGTCAAAAATGCATACTGAGTCATAGAAGAAGTATGACGTTGGTGTCACATTTCCTTCCCACGTCAACGTCACATTTGAAACTACTGGTTCATAGTTTCAAATCACAACAATGATAATGACCACCAAAACATCAAATCCCAAATAAGTTATAATCAAAAAAAGAACAATCTCAAAAGAGTTATGATTATCCATAGTACAGTCTCAAAAGAGGTATGAACATCAAACCAACAATTTCAAAAATTAAAAAAAAAAACTAAGTGAAGCAATTTGTTGTATGATTCTACTGTGTGTCATCAGTGAATTATATGGTCAAGAAAGGGGTTTAATTTGTCATTGTATCATTTTATGAACCATATCATGCTAGACTTGTCTATACGTGTTTTAGATCAGTCTATGGATTCTTGTAGTCCTATTTATGATGGGAACTCTCGCAAATCACCAGATAAAATTCCTAGGTTCACCAAACCATTAGTTTCACCCATCATTCGAGGACGAATGATCATAAGGATGGGAGGATGTAACACCCCATATTCTATGTTACTAGTTCTATGTATATGTCGCTTAAAAATTTTCTTGTGGTATAGTTATGGACTTGGTTTCCTAAGCGACTCGTAACAATAGAATATGTTTAAAGTTGTAATACCCCGCACGTGCCTTCCAGAACATATACAAATAACAGAACTCAAAAACAATTCGAACTCGGGATAGTAAAAGATGGTATTCGATGTAAAAGTCAAAGTGGTCAAGTGCGTATTAGTGCTACGGCATTGTAAAGAAACTAAGATGGGAAATGGTGTAAAATAATTGAGATGTTTGCTTGACTAAACTATGCTTGTAGGTGACAAGTAGGTGATGCACCTACTTAGAATTAGTGGACTGTATTTTAAGTGAAAAGGGCTAGTAGGTGATGCACCTACTCAGAATTAGTGAACTTCATTTTAAGTTAAAAAGGGCAAGTAGGTGATGAACCTAGTTAGAATTAGTGGACTGCATTTTAAGTGAAAAAGGGCAAGTAGGTGATGCACCTACTTAGAATAAGTAGACTGGATTTTAAGTTAAAAAGTAGCAAGTAGGTGATGGACCTACTTATAATAAGTGGACTGAATTTAAGTGAAAAGAGCAAGTAGCTGATGCAGCTACTTAAAAACACGTGGCAGAAAGTAAGGAGATGATGCACCTTCTTGCTTAAAAGAAAAGGACCATATTATTCTCCAATTTATTAAGTGAAAAATGACCAAAAGGGACCTCTAAAGAACTTAAAATTATCATCTCTCCCTCATCACTTATTTTCAAGAAACTTACTTCAAAGGAAAGCTATAAAAGCTCCAATAAGTTCTGTTCTACATCTTCACCAATAGAATAAGAAGGAAACATGTTTTTTATAATTAAAAGTTTTGTAGAACATCTCCATCTTAAGAAATTCAAGTGAATAATATGATTTAACATCAAGGTAAGGGGAAGATGAGTACTTAAACCGTGAAGAATCCAAGTGTTGGCAATTGAAATTTCTGTCTAGCAAGGTAAGGTATGGAAATTTTCATTCCTCTCTTGTTCTTACATTATTTGTAAAAATTTGTATGTGTTAATGAACTGTTGAGTTGCCTCTGTTATGGTGTGAGCTTGGTGAGAATCTAAATGTTAGTTGAAATTCAAGGGATATTGATCGGAAGTCATGAGTTCATATTGCTATATTCCACATTGTGAGGCTTAGGGACTTTTTTGTGTATCATAAAATAAGAAGGTCTGGCTGGATATGTAGAGAAGTCATGAAAAAGGGTTAGAGGATAGAAAATTGAAAGTGTAGTGATACACCACTTAATTGAGTGTTGCATGAGCTTCCTGCCATTCTTTTAATATTGTTTTCTAGTCATGATAAAATCTTAGGGGTTTCGGAGGACCTTATAAAAATGATTAGGGGAAAAAGGATGGGAAGAACTTTGGATGGGATCAATTACATATATACTGCCAGTTACTGTATTTGTCTGATCAAGTGGTCCAAACTTGTTTAGAAACTAATATTAATTTTATTCTTACTCCATTCTAGATAAATAATCCGAAAGGAAGATGGTAACTATTTGTGATATCCATTGTTGTGCAGCAAGGTACGTAAGGCTATTCGACTTCCTATTTCTTTGGCATGAATGCAACACAAGTAAAATTTCTAAGTGCTCTTGGTAGTGACTGATCCATAAATGCAGTTTGTACTCCCTAGAAAATTAAAATGAGCACTTTACTATGAGTTTGTTACTAAATGTGCGTGTTTAATCTACCAACTGTTAGCATGCAAGGTTTAAACTTGTTTCATCTTCAAAGTACCCCTGGCACGTATTTCCCTTATATAAGTCAAAGTGATCCTAGATTACGCATGGTACATATGTTTATAGGATGGATACATGATCTGCCCATATCTTGCCAACTTGCTTCAATAGTCTATTTCATCATATATGTCATCTTTTCAAATGTTCATGTGTTCCCTTTATTGTTTATTACTCCCATCGTGTTAGACTATTATATTACCTCACAAGATGCCTACTTGCTCTATTGTACATCTATATGTATGTACTTACTTGAAATATGTATCCGTCTTTAAGTTTAATCTGTCCACATTCTTCCTTGCATTCATGTATACTTTTTCTTTGATATTAGTTGGTGAGTATTTTTCTATCATATAGAATTCAATTCTCTTGGCTGAAAGTTATATGTCATCACTTGATATGTGCTTCAGTTTGAGATATAAAAAATGCATACTAAGTCCTAGAAGAAGTATTAGGTCGGTGTCACATTTGCTTCCCACGTCATTGTAATTAGTCCATATTCGTATGTCTTCTGTTACTGGTTCATAGTTCCATATCTCAACAATGATTATGACCACCAAAACATCAAATCCCAAATGAGTTATTATCAACAAAAGAACAATATCAAAGGAGTTATGATTATCCAAAGTACAGTTTAAAAAGAGTTATCAACATCAAAGCAACAATCTCAAAAATTAAAAAAAACCTAAGTGAAGCAATTTGTATAATTATGGGTGGCAGCCCAAGGGCAAACCCTAGCCTGGATCGATCCCAATTGGTATAGAAGGGTGGCAGCTCAGGGCGAAAGCCTAGCATGGGCCGATCCCGTTTGGTATAAGAGGGTTGCAGCTCAGGGGCGAAAGCCTAGCAGGGGCCTATCCCAATTGGTATGGAAGGGTGGCAGCTCAGGCGCGAAAGCGCAGCATGGGCTGATCCCAATTTGTGGAATTCTGAGGACAACATTCTAGGGGTTAAAATCCCTAGCATGGGTCATCCTCTCCTACTACTGATCAGCTGGTCATTTGTATCATATGGCTTACAAAAATTATAACGCACAGAAAAGTAAAGAAAAAAATGTAACATACACAATTCCACAAGTATAAGCAAAGGTGGTCTCAAATCCTTATCTATTGGTATTTGGTTTCATTTGAGCTCTCATGTCACATATGGTAGGTTGTATTATGCCTTACATAATCAGTGCATTCTTTCCTACTGACGTCCCTTATTGGGGCGCTGCATTTCATGCTACAGGTAAAAGTATTTCAAGGTAGATCTCCCCAATAGAAGCACATGATACTCAACTGTTGTTGGTGAGCTCCATGTTGATTTGGGGCTTTGCCGAGTCTTTACTATGCATATGTTCATAGCATGTATCCCAATAGAGGCTTTGTAGATATTGTAAAGCTATCACCTGTATTCATAGTTTCACTTGTCACATGTATTGGTTCAGCTAGTTAATATGTGTTGTATATAAAGTTTTTCATCAGTTATCTGCATTATATTTTACTTTCTCATCATAGGTTACTTTAAAAGCATGTGTTCATGGGGTACTTGTCTGCCTCACCTAGGTTGGGGTGTGACAAAAGTGGTATCAAAGCAGTTTGTCCCAGGGAGTCTACAAAGCCGTATCTAGTAGAGCCTTAGTTATGAATGTTTTGCACGCCACACTTATAATTAAGGGGATGCCTGGACATTTTGGAAAGTTACCTTTCTTCATAATCATGATCGTGCGATAGAGCAAACTTAAGATTCCAATTTCCGGTTGTACCAGTTCATGCTATTCATATGTAAGGTTAACGGTTGTTAAAGTGTCAGCATGTGACATACATAAAAGACCTCAAGTTACCAAAAGTTTGACTAGATTGAGCTCATTTTATTCGACCATCTCAGTTGTAAAGGCTTTTATGTTATTTGCATCTAAAGTTGTATTGGTACCATTTGCATCATGTTGGTTCAAAAATGATTTGTTACCTAGTTACATATATTTGTTGTGACATTTTCAGGCACATCTTCTTAGGAGGATGTAACCAGTTCTTGAGTTCTATATTTCCTCCATACTTACAGGATCTATTCCTATAGAGGACACTTGTTTTTAGTTTTTCATATACATATAATTTTCAGGGTTACACATGTTCTCAAAATTGATGTAGTTAAACCAGTTTCTTTTAGTTCAATGAAGGCAGTGGCATAATTTTAATAGGTGGATGTATCAGTTTAATAGTGTTACTAGAGATACCCCTTATTGGCTGACAAGGCTCAAATTCTCACTGTATGTCCTCCCGAGTATGTTAATTTTGGCATTTATATGGTATCTGCCAACAATGTTACGCCTCATATTTTTATGCGTAGTGCGCGTCATGAACTAGTAGATGTAAGTACGGGGAATGAGATTTTATTTTAAGTTCCAAGTGATTAAAGAAATATTAGGCAAGGATGTTAATTCCAAATGTGATATTAGGTATGATTTGGCTAATGTAAGTGTCAATAACATTAAGTGAGGGATTAATTAGTGTCTGATTAGGATTAAATTAATCAAGTGGGCCCCACCACTCAAGGCAAATTAAAAGAAATAAGATTGGGAGCTGGCCCTTAGTGGGGCACGTGTAGAGGGGGGATGCCTCCACTTCATATTAAGAATGAGGTGGTGAAATGCATTGCAAACATATCACCTTCTTCACCACTTAGCTTAGGCAGCCATGGAAATGGAGAAAACCAACCATGAAACTCTCGGCCAGCAGCTACAAAAGAATTTGGTTAGTAATCTCTTTGCTTGGTGTGTTAATTCCTTAGAATGCCATTGTTAATTAGCCATTAATGTTAAGAAGGGGGCGTGACCAGTAGCTTAGGAAATTTGTTTTAGTTTTTGAATGTGCTAAGTATGAACGGAAATCATAATCGGATTATTAGTGGTGTCGTGTTAGTTTTTGGGCTGTTTTGAGTAAAGCAAAATGCGGGAAATTCTGTTTTGGCGTTATGTATATGTTAATGTGATTATGGGTATATACTCCAAAGGATGAATACGATAAGGTAGATGTGTTGCGAATTATAAAACGAGTTATCGCTCGGTGTGTCGTTGTTTCGTTACTATGGTTGCCGAGACGGAACTGTTTTGGGGGGGGGGCTGTTTAATATGATTCGTTGGGTTATATGTGTCATTGGTATTGCTGTGGATAATTTGGGTTGTTGTCGGATTGGGACGAAGTAAGGAAAATAGGGGAGTGCTGTCGGATTACAATAAGTAGTAAAGCGCGACGTCCATCTAATTGCGGCACGATTGTTGCTTGTTATAGATTAATAGCTTGAGAAGTAAATATTGGACGTGCGGCTCGACTATACGGTATGTAACACTATCCTTTCTTTCTTTGTTTGGCATGACTTTTAAAAATGAGCGAATGACGGACAGGTTTGATACTTACTTCTAGAGCGTCTAGGTGACCTATATTCTTGCTTCCACATTTATTCCTCTATATATCGGCTATGTCTAAGGCTATGGTGATGTCTCATATCTATGGTATTGCTTCTTAGAGTCATTGAGATTTTACGTTTCCATATCGTATTAAAGGTTCATAATCTTGATAAAACGTTAATCTTTGGTAATACTCCTTGCTGGTTCACGTTGATTGTCCTATTGAGTTATAAGAAATGATTTTAATTGCATATGGTTTCTCATAATACTTTGCTCGTGCATAGAGTCATTTATCATTTCACCGAGTCCCGGGCCGGGTAATGTTCGTGCGGAGTTTCTTGCATATGTCACCGAGTCCCTCACTAGAGGGTCGGGTATGTATATTATATATATGATTGGTGATGAGGATGGTTATGATGATGATGATGACGGAGATGATGTGATGACTATTTCACCGAGTCCTCACTGGAGGGTCGGGTACGTATGATGTATATATATGATGATTATTTTGCCGAGTCCTTTACTAGGGAAGCTGGGAACCTTATATGTTAAAGATATGCATGATTTTCACTTAAAAGGTACATGTGTAGTGATATCTTGTTTCGACTTATCATGTTGGTATCCTGTCATCTTTACCTTATGCTTTACATACTCAGTACATTGTCCGTACCGACCCCCTGTTTTCTTTACTTCGTCCCAATCCGACAACAACCGAAATTATCCACAGCAATACCAATAACACATATAACCCAACGAATCATATTAAACAGCCCCTTCCCACCCAAAACAGTTCCGTCTCGGCAACCATAGTAATGAAGCAACGACACACCGAGCGATATGTTAATTTCTTAGAATGCCTTTGTTAATCAGCCATTAATTATAAGAAGGGGGCGTGACCAGTAGCTTAGGAAATTTGTTTTAGTTATTGAATGTGCTAAGTATGAACATAAATTCTGTTTTGACGTCATGTATATGTTAATATGATTATGGGTATATACTCCAAAGGATGGATACGATAAGGTAGATGTGTTGCGAATTATAAAACGAGTTATCGCTCGGTGTGTCGTTGCTTCGCTGCTATAGTTGCCGAGACGGAACTGTTTTGGGGAGGGGGGGCTGTTTAATATGATTTGTTGGGTTATATATGTTATTGGTATTGCTGTGGATAATTTGGGTTGTTGTTGGATTGGGACGAAGTAAGGAAAATAGGGGAAGTGCTGCCGGATTTTTGTTAGATTATTAGCTAGCTTACAAAATAGTAAAGCGCGACATTTATCTAATTGCGGCACGATTGTTGCTTGTTATAGATTAATAGCTTGAGCAGTAAATATTGGACGTACGGCTCGACTATACGGTATGTAACACTATCCCTTCTTTCTTTGTTTGGCATGACCTTTAAAAAATGAGCAAATAACGGACAGGTTTGATACTTACCTCTAGAGCGTCTAGGTGACGTATATTCTTGCTTCCACAACTATTCCTCTATATATCAGCTATGTCTAAGGCTATAATGATTTATCATATCTATGGTAGTGCTTCTTAGAGTCATTGAGATTTTACGTTTCCATATCGTATTAAAGGTTCATAATCTTGATAAAACGTTAATCTTTGGTAATACTCCTTGCTGGTTCACGTTGATTGTTCTATGGAGTTATAAGAAATGATTTTAATTGCATATGGTTGCTCATAATACTTTGCTCGGGCATAGAGTCATTTATCATTTCACCGAGTCCCGGGCCGGGTAATGTTCGTGCGGAGTTTCTTCCATATGTCACCGAGTCCCTCACTAGAGGGCCGGGTATGTATATTATATATATGATTGGTGATGAGGATGGTTATGATGATGATGATGATGGAGATGATGTGATGATTATTTCACCGAGTCCCTCACTAGAGGGCCGTACGTATGATGTATATATATGATGATTATTTTTTCGAGTCCCTTACTAGGGAAGCTGGGCACCTTATATGTTAAAGATATGCATGATTTTCACTTAAAAGGAACACGTGTAGCGATACCTCTTTTCGACTTATCAGGTTGGTATCCTGTCATCTTTACCTTATGTTTTACATACTCAGTACGTTGTCCGTACTGACCCCCCTTTCCTCGGGGGGCTGCGTTTCATGCCCGCAGGTGTAGACGCACAGTTCGGTGATCCTCCCGCCTAGGATATCTACTCTGCTGATTGGGAGAGCTCCACTGTTCCGGAGCCCAGTCGTTTTGGTACATAACTTTTTGTGTAGTCTTTTGCTTGTCTATGGGTATGGCGGGGCCCTGTCCCGTCGAGTTTCACTACTGTACTCTTAGAGGTCTGTGGAAATTATGTGGGTTGTATATATATGTTTGGATAATGGTCTGGACATGGTTTGTTTGGGATGNTGGGGTTGGCTTGATTTGATTAAACTCCATATTGTCTTAGTTTCAGTTGGTTATACTTAGCAAGCTTGTATGTGGGTGTCCAAAACGGGCACTAGTCACGGCCCATCGGGTTTTAATCAAATCAAGACAACCCCAACGCCATATATATATAAAGTGGACCTGTCTCATAAGGAGTCATAACCATTCAACCGTAACAACATACGCGAGCCGACAAGGCCGCCACTATCCAAAGCATAATAGCATACGCAAGCAGACAAGGCTGCCACTACACAATACACAATGATGTACGCAGCCGACAAGGCTGCCCCTGTACAAGCGGACATCCCAAACAAACCATGTCCAGACCATTATCCAAAACATATATATGCAACCCACATAATGTCTACAGACCTCTAAGAGTCTAGTAGTGAAACTCGACGGGACAGGGCCCCGCCATACCCATTGACAAGCAAAAGACTACACCAAAAAGTTATGTACCAAAATGACTGGGCTCCGGAATAGTGGAGCTCTCCCAATCAGCAGAATAGATATCCTAGGCGGGAGGATCACCGAACTGTGCGTCTATACCTGCGGGCATGAAACGCAGCCCCCCACGAGGAAAGGGGGTCAGTACGGACAATGTACTGAGTATGTAAAGCATAAGGTAAAGATGACAGGATACCAACATGATAAGTCGAGACAAGATATCGCTACACATGTACCTTTTAAGTGAAAATCATGTATATCTTTAACATATAAAGTGCCAGATTCCCTAGTAAGGGACTCGGCAAAATAAGCATCATATATATACATCATACGTACCCGGCCCTCTAGTGAGGGACTCGTTGAAATAGTCATCACATCATCTCCGTCATCATCATCATCGTAACCATCCTCATCACCAATCATATATATAATATACATACCCGGCCCTCTAGTGAGGGACTCGGTGACATGTAAGAAACTCCGCACGAACATTACCCGGCCCGGGACTCGTTGAAATGATAAATGACTCTATGCACGAGCAGAATATTATGAGCAACCATATGCAATTAAAATCATTTCTTATAACTCAATAGAACAATCAACGTGACCAGCAAGGAGTATTACCAAAGATTAACGTTTTATCAAGATTATGAACCTTTAATACGATATGGAAACGTAAAATCTCAATGACTCTGAGAAGCACTACCATAGATATGAGAAATCACCATAGCCTTAGACATAGCATGTATATATAGAGGAATAGTTTTGGAAGCAAGAATATACGTCATCTAGACGCTCTAGAAGTAAGTATCAAACCTGTCCGTTATTCGCTCATTTTTAGAAGTCATGCAAAACAAAGAAAGAAAGGATAGCGTTACATACCGTATAGTTGAGCCGCACGTCCAATATTTACTGCTCAAGCTATTAATCTATAACAAGCAACAATCGTGCCGCAATAAGATAAACGTCGCGCTTTACTACTTATTGTAAGCTAGCTAATAATCTAACGAAAATCCGGCAGCACTTCCCCTGTTTTCCTTACTTCGTCCCAATCCGACAACAACCCAAATTATCCACAGCAATACCAATAACATATATAACCCAACGAATCATATAAAGCAGCCCCCCCAAACAGTTCCGTCTCGGCAACCATAGTAATGAAGCAATGACACACCGAGCGATAACTCGTTTTATAATTCGCAACACATCTACCTTATCGTATTCATCCTTTGGAGTATATACCCATAATCACTTTAACATATACATAACGCCAAAACAAAATTTCCCGCAGTTTGCTTTAATCAAAACAGCCCAAACACTAACACGACACCACTAATAATCCGATTACGGTTTCCGTTCATACTTAGCACATTCAATAACTAAAACTAATTTCCTAAGCTACTGGTCACGCCCCCTTCTTAAAATTAATGTCTGATTAACAAAGGCATTCTAAGGAATTAACATATCAAGCAAAGAGATTACTAACCAAATTCTTTGCAGCTGCTGGCCAAGAGTTGCATGGTTGGTTTTCTCCATTTCCATGGCTGCCTAAGCCAAGTGGTGAAGAAGATGATATGTTTCAATGCATATCACCACCTCATTTATAATATGAAGTGGAGGCAGCCCCCCTCTACACGTGTCCCACTAAGGCCAGCTCCTAATCTGATTCCTTTTAATTTGCCTTGAGTGTTGGGGCCCACTAGATTAATTTAATCCTAATCAGCCACTAATTAATCCCTCACTTAAAGTTAATGGCACTTAAATTAGCCAAATCATACTTAATATCACATTTGGAATTAACATCCTTGCCTAATATTTCTTTAATCACTTGGAACTTAAAATAAAATCTCATTCCCCAGACTTACATCTACTAGTTCATGACGCACACTACGTATGAAAATACGAGGCATAAAATCCTTCCCCCCTTAGGAACATTCGTCCTCGAATGTTAAGTTAGCGTCTTACAAAAAAAATTCCAGCGAGGTCTCTCTAACAGTTATACCTATCAACCTGCATTCCGTAACTTACAGATGCCTCACAGAGTCACAACTTACTACATAATCTCGTTTATCAATCAATATAGTCAAGCTAGGGACTGAATTACCTGCAGGTACGGGGAACAAGTAAGGATACTTATTCTTCATTTCGTCTTCCGCTTCCCAAGTCATCTCCTCCCTATTATTATTTTGCCACAACACTTTGACGGAAGCCACATCCTTAGTACGTAACCTTCTAACCTGGCGATCAAGTATAGCTACGGGTTTCTCCTCACATGACAACTCCTCTGTTACCTGAACATCATCTACAGGGAATACTCTATAAGGATCACCAATACATTTACGTAGCATCGATACATGGAAGACTGGATGTACCACCTCAAAATCAGATGGTAGATCCAACTCATAGGCAACCTTGCCTATCCTACGAACAATCTGATAAGGCCCAATGTATCTCGGACTGAGCTTCCCCTTCCTGCCGAATCTCATCACACCCTTCATGGGTGATACCTTCAGGAATACCCAGTCACCAATCTGTAACTGCAAATCTCGACGCCGATTATCTGCATATGACTTCTGTCGACTCTGGGCTGCTAATAATCTTTCTTGAATAAGCTTCACCTTGTCAACAGCTTGCTGAATCATATCCGGGCCTATTAACTTAGTCTCGCCAACATCAAACCAACCAATAGGTGACCTGCACTTCCTCCCATATAAGGCCTCGTACGGTGCCATCTGGATACTAGAATGGTAGCTATTATTATAGGCAAACTCAATGAGCGGCAAGTGGTCATCCCAGCTGCCTTTGAAGTCAATAATACAGGCCCAAAACATATCTTCTAATGTCTGAATAGTACGCTCAGCCTGCCCATC
>NC_028640.1:31836680-31900641 GCF_001406875.1 Solanum pennellii
GTAACCTTAAATGGGGTCTTTTCCTTTTGAAGAGCTGCATCTCTATATTGTGCCAAAATAGGGTCCTCGTATTGGTGTCTCTTTACCTCATCTATGATTGAGGACTCATCAACCTCTCGAATAGAAACTCCACTATCTTCTGAATTAGCCAGACGGACTCCAAGGCTGGATAGCCGCTGAATCTCCCGAACCATATCCCTCCATTCTGGTTGTACATCTGTCAAGCTACCCATGGACATACGGCTAAGAGCATCTGCTACAACATTCGCTTTCCCTGGATGATATAAAATATCAACATCATAATCCTTTAGCAACTCTAACCACCGCCTCTGTCGTAAGTTCAACTCCTTCTGTTTAAAGATATATTGGAGACTCTTATGATCTGTATAGATGTTCACATGGACACCATATAAATAATGCCTCCATATCTTCAAGGCATGAACCACGACCGCTAACTCCAGATCGAGTAGGATAGTTCTTTTCATGCTTCCTAAGCTGTCGGGATGCATAGGCTATAACTTTGCCATGCTGCATCAATACACATCCTAGCCCAACACCCGAAGCATCATAATAAATAACATAGCCGTCTGGTCCCTCCGGAAGAGTTAGGACTGGAGCTGTAGTCAATTTGTCTTTCAATAGCTGGAAGCTTCGCTCACAAGCATCAGTCCACTGGAACTTGGCTGCCTTTTGAGTTAGCCTTGTCAAAGGCGCTGAAATTGAGGCAAACTTTTCTACGAATCTCCTGTAATATCCTGCTAACCCCAGAAAGCTGCGTACCTCAGTAGGTGTCGTAGGTCTGGGCCAAGTCTTTACCGCCTCAATCTTCTGCGTGTCTACCCGAATACCATCAGCTCCAATAGTATGCCCCAAGAATGCCACTGAAGTCAACCAGAACTCGCACTTTGAAAACTTAGCATACAACTTCTGGTGCTGAAGCACCCTAAGTACCGTCCTTAAATGGTCTGCATGCTCCTCTTCTGAACGTGAATAGACCATAATATCGTCTATAAATACAATAACAAGCATATCAAGGAATGTTTTAAACACTCGATTCATTAAATCCATAAACACTGCTGGAGCATTAGTCAGCCCAAAAGACAGCACTCTAAACTCATAATGCCCATATCGGGTCCGGAATGCCGTCTTTGGAATATCTGCCTCCATTACCCGCACCTGATGATAACCTGACCGCAAGTCTATCTTTGAAAAACACTTAGCACCCTGCAACTGGTCAAATAGATCGTCAATCCTTGGAAGGGGATACCTGTTCTTTACTGTTACTTTGTTCAGCTGCCTGTAATCAATACACATCCGCAGCGACCCATCCTTCTTCCTCACAAACAGTATCGGTGCTCCCCAAGGTGACGTACTAGGCATGATGAAGCCCTTTTCTAGCAAATCTCTCGATTGCTCTTTCAATTCTTTCAACTTAGCAGGTGCCATTCTATCAGGAGGTATAGATATAGGCTGGGTATCTGGCAGTACATCTATAGTAAACTCTATCTCTCGTTCTGTAGGAAGGACAGGAAGTTCCTCTGGGAATACATCCGGAAATTCATTAACTACCGGGACTGATTGAAGAGTCGGTGCCTCTGCCTTTATGTCATGCACCCAAACCAGATGATAAATATAGATTTTTCTAACCATCTTCCCGGCCTTAAGGTATGAAATGAACTTACCTTTCGGCGATACTGTACTCCCCTTCCACTCTGGTTCCCCTGGAAATTGAAATGGAACTATCTTTCCTCTGCAATCAACATTAGCATAACAAGCAGCCAACCAATCCATGCCCATGATAATATCAAACTCAATCATATTTACCTCTATTAGATCTGCTATGGTACGACGACTATATATAACCACTGAACAATTCTTATATACTCGCGTAGCTATGACAGAATCTCCTACAGGTGTAGCTACCTCAAATGGTTCTATCAACTCAGACTCTATTCCGATCCTACTAGCAACGAAGGGAGATATAAATGATAAGGTAAAACCTGGGTCTATCAATGCATACAAACTTCGGGAGAATAGTGATAATATACCTGTGATCACATTAGGTGACGCCTCCTGATCCTGCCTACTAGTCAAAGCATATATACACAGTTCGAGGGACCGGTAGAACTGGAAGCTCCACCACGTCCTTTACCACGGCCTGCCGGTGCCTGAATACCCTGCCCCGTAGGGCGCATAGCCACAGAAGAAGATGAACCGGAAACGGACCCAGTAGGTTGTGCCATACCACCTGCAATACCTCTAAGGTGACACTCTTTCATAGTATGACCCTGATGGCCGCAAGAAAAACACGCACTTGTAGCCCAATGACATTCCTCAGGATGGGACCTACCACATCGAGAACAACGAGGCAAAGGTGGCCTCGACTGGCTCAAACCCCTGCCCATCTGTGACCCTGACGCCCTAGAGCTTTGACCAGCTTCCGAATATCCCGTACGACCGAACCCCCTACCCATGAAACGTGGGGGTGCACTCTGTTCTGGCTGGGAAGAAAATCTAACATGCTGCTGAGACTGCCCGCCTTGAAACTCGTCAGGATAACCTGCTGATCTAGCCCTCTTATGGTGGCCTCTATTATAATCTCTATCTGGCTGATGTCCCCGGTGCCGATCCTCTACCCCCTAAGCATATGCCTGCACCCGAGCAATGTACATACCTGGCTGAAGAGTCACTGCCATACAACCGTCAATCAGATAACGATCCAATCCCATCACATAACGATGTACCCTGTCTGCCATATCAGCCACAATAATAGGCGCATGCCTAGCCAATGAATCAAACTCGAGGCTATACTCTCGAACGCTCCTGCCATTCTGCCTCAAATGCAAGAATCTATCGACTCTAGCTCGCTTCATCTATGGAGGAAGGAAGTGGCCCTGGAAAGCCTCCACAAATTCATCCCATACCGCTAGAGGAGCACCCTCACCCCTAGATAACTCACAAGACTTATACCAATTAATAGCTACATCCCGCAAATGATACGTAGCCAACTCAACAGACTCGGTCTCCGAAGCCTTGATTATCCTCAATGTACGCTGCATCTGATGAATAAACTCTTGCGAATCATCCTGGGGCCTTGACCCAAAGAACTCGGGAGGATTACAACTTCAGAAGTCACGAGCCCTTAAGCTATCAGATCTGTCCGCATGATCAACTCCTAGTCCATGCCTGCGAGCCTGACCTGCCACCAATCTAGTCAGCAACTGAACCGCATCTCTCATGGCCCTATCCTCCGCCCCTTGCTGAGGAGCTGGAGGTTCAGGTGCTGGGGCCTCGGGGGCTGGTGGTGTGCTGCTGCTGCTCTAAGCTCCTCTGGCGGTGGCGGTGTAGCAGAGCTCTCCGACTGGAGCACAATACCAGGCATACACTGGGCACGGGCCCTAGAACTCTCCGGGTCTGACAAGTACCTTCTGCTACCAATTTTCCCTTCTGGGCGGCTATCGCTTTCTTTGGAGGCATAGCTGAAACCACAGGGATTCGTTAGAGAGGGATTATCCTATTCATATAGATCTATCGCACGATCTAGAATAAGAAGAAAGGATGACATCCTAAATGTCCTGTAGCTTCCTGTTTATAGATGTGCTGCACAACACACCGATAAACAAGACTCTACTAGACACGGTCTGTAGACACTTCCGAGGAGAAGCGCGCTGATACCACTCTTTGGNACCGTAACAACATACGCGAGCCGACAAGGCCGCCACTATCCAAAGCATAATAGCATGCGCAAGCATACAAGGATGCCACTACACAATACACAATGATGTACGCAGCCGACAAGGCTGCCCCTGTACAAGCGGACATCCCAAACAAACCATGTCCAGACCATTATCCAAAACATATATATGCATCCCACATAATGTCTACAGACCTCTAAGAGTCTAGTAGTGAAACTCGACGGGACAGGGCCCCGCCATACCCATAGACAAGCAAAAGACTACACCAAAAAGTTATGTACCAAAATGACTGGGCTCCGGAACAGTGGAGCTCTCCCAATCAGCAGAGTAGATATCCTAGGCGGGAGGATCACCGAACTGTACGTCTACACTTGCGGGCATGAAACGCAGCCCCCCGAGGAAAGGGGGTCAGTACGGACAATGTACTGAGTATGTAAAGCATAAGCTAAAGATGACAGGATACCAACATGATAAGTCGAAACAAGATATCGCTACACATGTACCTTTTAAGTGAAAATCATGCATATCTTTAACATATAAGGTGCCTGCTTCCCTAGTAAGGGACTCGGCAAAATAGTCATCATATATATACATCATACGTACCCGGCCCTCTAGTGAGGGACTCGGTGAAATGGTAATCACATCATCTCCGTCATCATCATCATCGTAACCATCCACATCACCAATCATATATATAATATACATACCCGACCCTCTAGTGAGGGACTCGGTTATATATGCAAGAAACTCCGCACGAACATTACCCGGCCCGGGACTCGGTGAAATGATAAATGACTCTATGCACGAGCAGAATATTATGAGAAACCATATGCAATTAAAATCATTTCTCATATCTCAATAGAACAATCAACATGACCAGCAAGGAGTATTACCAAAGATTAACGTTTTATCAAGATTATGAACCTTTAATACGATATGGAAACGTAAAATCTCAATGACTCTGAGAAGCACTACCATATATATGAGAAATCACCATAGCCTTAGACATAGCATATATATAGTGGAATAGTTGTGGAAGCAAGAATATACGTCACCTAGACGCTCTAGATCTAAGTATCAAACCTGTCCGTTATTCGCTCATTTTTAAAAGTCATGCCAAACAAAGAAAGAAATGATAGCGTTACATACCCGTATAGTCGAGTCGCACGTCCAATATTTACTACTCAAGATATTAATCTATAAGAAGCAACAATCTTGCCGCAATTAGATAAACGTCGCGCTTTACTACTTATTGTAAGCTAGCTAATAATCTAACGAAAATCCGGCAGCACTTCCCCTGTTTTCCTTACTTCGTCCAAATCCGACAACAACCCAAATTATCCACAACAATACCAATAACACATATAACCCAACGAATCATATTAAACAGCCCCCCCAAAACAGTTCTGTCTCGGTAACCATAGTAACGAAGCAACGACACACCGGGCGATAACTCGTTTTGTAATTTGCAACACATCTACCTTATCGTATTCATCCTTTGGAGTATATACCCATAATCACTTTAACATATACATAACGACAAAACAGAATTTCCCGCAGTTTGCTTTAATCAAAACAGCCCAAACACTAACACGACACCACTAATAATCCGATTATGGTTTCCGTTCATACTTAGCACATTCAATAAGTAAAAAAAATTTCCTAAGCTACTGGTCACGCCCCCTTCTTAACATTAATGGTGTTTAACAAAGGCATTCTAAGGAATTAACATATCAAGCAAAGAGATTACTAACCAAATTCTTTGCAGCTGCTGGCCAAGAGTTGCATGGTTGGTTTTCTCCATTGCCATGGCTGCCTAAGCCAAGTGGTGAAGAAGATGATATGTTGCAATGAATATCACCACCTCATTTATAATATGAAGTGGAGGCAGCCCCCCTCTACACGTGTGCGAAGTATGAACGGAAACCATAATCGGATTATTAGTGGTGTCGTGTTAGTGTTTGGGCTGTTTTGATTAAAGCAAAATGCGGGAAATTCTGTTTTGGTGTTATGTATATGTTAATGTGATTATGGGTATATACTCCAAAAAATGAATACGATAAGGTAGATGTGTTGCGAATTATAAAACGTGTTATCGCTCGGTGTGTCGTTGTTTCGTTACTATGGTTGCAGAGACGGACTGTTTGGGGGCGGGGCTGTTTAACCTGATTCGTTGGGTTATATGTGTTATTGGTATTGCTGTGGATAATTTGGGTTGTTGTCGGATTGGGACGAAGTAAGGAAAATAGGGGAAGTGCTGCCGGATTTTCGTTAGATTATTAGCTAGCTTACAATAAGTAGTAAAGCGCGATGTCTTTCTGATTGCGGCCCGATTGTTGCTTGTTATAGGCTAATAGCTTGAGCAGTAAATATTGGACGTGCGGATCGACTATACGGTATGTAAAGCTATCATTTCTTCTTTGTTTGGCATGACTTTTAAAAATGAGCGAATGACGGACAAGTTTGATACTTACTTCTAGAGCGTCTAGCTGACGTATATTCTTGCTTCCACAACTATTCCTGTATATATCAGCTACGTCTAAGGCTATGGTGATGTCTCATATCTATGGTAGTGCTTCTTAGAGTCATTGAGATTTTACGTTTCCATATCGTATTAAAGGTTCATAATCTTGATAAAACGTTAATCTTTGGTAATACTCATTGTTGTTTCACGTTGATTGTTCTATTGAGTTATAAGAAATGATTTTAATTGCATATGGTTGCTCATAATATTCTGCTCGTGCATAGAGTCATTTATCATTTCACCGAGTCCCAGGCCGGGTAATGTTCGTGCAGAGTTTCTTGCATATGTCACCGCGTCCGTCACTAGAGGGCCGAGTATGTATATTATATATATGATTGGTGATGAGGATGGTTACGATGATGATGATGACGGAGATGATGTGATGACTATTTCACCGAGTCCCTCACTAGAGGGTCGGGTACGTATGATGTATATGTATGATGATTATTTTGCCGAGTCCCTTACTAGGGAAGTTGGCACCTTATATGTTAAAGATATGCATGATTTTCACTTAAAAGGTATATGTGTAGCGATATCTTGTTTCGACATATCATGTTGGTATCCCGTCATCTTTACCTTATGCTTTACATACTCAGTACATTGTTCGTACTGACCCCCTTTCCTCGGGGGGCTGCGTTTCATGCCCGCANGGGGGGCTGCGTTTCATGCCCACAGGTGTAGACGCACAGTTCGGTGATCCTCCCGCCTACATAACTTTCTGTGTAGTCTTTTGCTTTTCTATGGGTACGCGGGGCCCTGTCCCGACGAGTTTCACTACTATACTCTTAGAGGTCTGTAGACATTATGTGGGTTGCACATATATGTTTTGGATAATGGTCTGGACATGGTTTGTTTGGGATGTCCGCTTGTACAGGGGCAGCCTTGTCGGCTGCGTACATCATTGTGTATTGTGTAGTGGCAGCCTTGTCGGCTTGCGTATGCTATTACGCTTTGGATAGGGGAGGCCTTGTCGGCTCTCGTATGTTGTTACGGTTGAATGGTTATGACTCCTTATGAGCCAGATCCACTTTATATATATATGGCGTTTGGGTTGGCTTGATTTGATTAAATTCCATATTGTCTTAGTTTCAGTTGGTTATACTTAACAGGTTTGTATGTGAGTGTTCAAAACGGGCACTAGTCACGGCCCATCGGGTTGGGTCGTGACAAACAACCTCAAATAAGTACTAATAACATTTGTATTCTTTTCGTGGTTATAAAACTTAGGATAAGTGTGTCAATTGCTGAAAATGATATATATAAGGTAGTTCCTATTATGATCTATGTTTTCGCAACAGTGAACTGGGATATGACTAAAGGGTAAGGTTAACAAAAGAAAAATTGATTGGTTAGACCTAATTGGTTATTAGTCAGGTTGTACATAGTGGAATTAGAGTGCATGAAGCTACTAGTTTTGATCAAAAAGTACTTGTTAGATAGGAAGCATGTGAGAATGAAGTTTGAGAGATGGGATATGTCAAATTCCCTAAACATAGGAGTAGGGGTGATGTGATGATGCTATAGAGAAGTGAGATAGGTGGTTATGAAATAGTGATTGCTAAGTGTATGAGCCAATAAAACGTTATCAATTTTTCAACCCTAATGAGTTATAATGCTGCACCTGGGAACAACTTTGTGAACCTTTATTAGACAGAGAAGTCAATTTAGTATTGATTGAATTCTTGATAACAACAAAGAAAAAAAGGTGAATAGAAAGGTTACCGAGATAGAAGATACGTACATTGGCCTAGTTCATTCACATCATTATTACAAAAGAATTAGAGCATCATACACATGTATAGGACTTCCATAAAATTAAATAGAGCTATTGCAGGATTCATTTAATATATGCATACAGTAATTTATCAATCATAGTCTAGTTAAGGGAGAAGAAAAAGTGATCACATGATAGTTGTTCTTATTTGCTATCCTGCATGGGAAAAGAGTCAGAGCACCCTCATTTGTTATAAAAAAAAAGAGAGGAAATCTATTAGTATGGCCAGACCTATCTAGTTAAGCCCAAAGCGGCTAACTCTAAGATGTTATGAAGCATGTTATAACTTTATAGGTACCTGACATTACATGTTATTAGAGTTCATGTTTTATGGTGTGTTCAAGCTTCACTATTTATTTTCTATTATGACCTTCAAAAAGGCACCAGACATCGAGTGTAATTTTTCTATTATGACCTTCAAAAAGGCACCAGACATCGAGTGTAATGAAGGAAAAGTTGATCTCGGCCTCCTACTCCAAAATATGAACCATTGAGGATTCTTAACTATACTATTTATATTGACCTAGAAGGAAGCCAAGTTAAAATAGCAGAACACCTATTCGAGTTCTTACGAGATTGAAGAGAGTAGACAGGGATATTAATTATATGTGCTTTAAGGTGAGAAAGGAATAAGGGCAGAACTATCCCACCTGTGACTTAACGCTTAAGACAGTGTGTTTAACCTTATTATGGTAGAGTGGTTCTATAGGATCTCATAGTCTCCAAAGATGGTTCTATCTGTAATTATGCATATTGGAGGTTAGCTTATCTATTTGTATGTCATTTCCCTTTGTGGATTACATCATCATAGGTCATCTAATGTCCTAGAGCACATGTAAGTGTTGTCCGCTTTGGATCACCCTTGTTTATTACTATATGTTTTCGAAGGACCTTTTCCATACATGCAATTCGTTGCACTAGTTACTTTCCTCATGTCACTTGTCTATCGGGTGACTGTTCTTAAGGATAATTGATCATATGGCTATTTCCATATAATTTACATTCCTCGTAGCCTAGTTGCTTAAACATTACATGCCTTATAGCTTTTCTGGCCATGTGTCATGTGCTTACTTGCTCATATTTCATTTGTGTACTCATTGACATGTTAATCCACCTATCCATACGACATAACACACTTTTTCAATGTTATTTCTATTCCGTAGTTCAATTTCTTTTATGTCTACATGTCTTATAGTCTACTTGCTTCCATATTATATATTTCAGAGCTTTAGTGCTCATGCATCATGTGCTCATCTAGTCCATTTCCTACATGAATTAAAGCTCATTACTCACACACCGCCTGATGAACCATATACGTGCGTACACCTATATTCCATAGCTTAATGCACGTATATCATGCTCTCCCTTTTGTGCTAATCTTCCTAGGTGTCATACCCATTATGACTTATCTATCTGTATACTATGCCCCTTTGTGTTTATTGACTTGAGTGTTGAACATATTTTCAAATCATTTCCTTGTACCATCATGTAGTGAACATTTTTACCAAAAAAGGTTGAGGATACATGTAAATTTTATCACAACCATAGATATATAACTTAGCATAATGCCTTATCCAAAGGAGCGCTATCCGTTCTTAAAAGATAGACTCACCTCTGAAAAGCATCCTGAGATAAAACAGAAGGGAAAGTACTGACCTGATAGATAAGGCCTATAAAAATGTGTACGTTCCATATATAAGAAAAATGGGAGATACTATAGTTATTCTTGATTGTTAAGTCCCGAAAGCTAAGCTCAAAATGTATAGCCTCCATTGAAGTATTGGGGAAGGGATAATAGAATATAACATAAGATACGTGAGAATAGAATATGGTAGAGATCCTAAGTAACCCTCCTCATTCAAATCATCAACATAAGGATCTCAGATCATGTGGTCCCCTTCTATGATCAAAAGTTCTGCTAGCATTTGTTCATTTGATATGTCATTTGCATGTCTTGAGTTTAGTAGGTGTATCAAATCCTTATTTGTATGATTCTACTTGTGTATCATCAGTGAATTATATGGTCAAGAAAGGGGTTTAATATGTCATTTTATCATTATATGAACCATATCACGCTAGACTTGTCTATACGTGTTTTAGATTAGTCTGTGGATTCTTGAGTCCTATTTATGATGGGAACTCTCGCGAATCACCAGATGACATTCCTAGGTTAACCAAACCAGTAGTTTCACCCATCATTCAAGGATGAATGACCATAAAGATGGGAGGATGTAAAACACCGTATCCTACATTACTAGTTCTATGTATATGTCGCAGAAAAATTTTCTTGTGGTATTGTTGTGGACTCGGTTTCCTAAGCGACTGGTGACAATAGAATATGTTTAAATTTGTAATACCCCGCACGTGCCTTCCAGCACATATACAGATAAGTGAAATCAAAAACAATTCAAACCGGGATAGTAAAAGATGGTATTCGATGTAACAGTCAAAGTGGTCAAGTGCGTATTAGTGCTACAATCTTGTAAAGAAACTAAGATGGGGAAATGGTGTAAAATAATTGAGGTGTTTGCTTGACTAAACTATGTGTGTAGGTGACAAGTAGGTGATGCACCTACTTAGAATTAGTGGACTGCATTTTAAGTGAACAAGGGAAAGTAGGTGATGCACCTACTCAGAATTAGTGAACTGCATTCTAGGTGAAAAAGGGCAAGTATGTGATGCACCTACTTAGAATTAGTGGACTAGATTTTAAGTGAAAAGGGCAAGTAGATGATGCACCTACTTAGAATAAGTGGACTGAATTTTAAGTTAAAAATGAGCAAGTAGGTGATACACCTACTTAGAATAAGTGAACTGAATTTAAGTGAAAAGTCATGTAGCTGATGCAACTACTTAAAATCATGTGGCAGAAAATAAGGAGGTGATGCACCTTCTTGCTTAAAAGTAAAGGACCATACTATTCTCCAATTTATTAAGTTAAAACATTCAAAAGGGACCTCTAAAGCACTCAAGCTTATCATCTCTCCATCATCACTTATTTTAAAGAAAATTACTTCCAAGGAAAGCTATAAAAGCTCCAAATAGTTCTGTTCTACATCTTCACCATTAGAATCTGAAGGAAACAAGTATTTTTAAAGTAAAAATTTGTAGAACATCTCCATCTTAAGGAATTCAAGTGAATAATATGATTTAACATCAAGGTATGGGGAAGAGGACAACTTAAACCGTGAAGAATCCAAGTCTTGGCAATTGAGATTTCTGTCTAGCAAGGTAAGCTATGGAAATTTCATTCCTCTCTTGTTCTTACATTATTTGTAAAACTTGGTATGTGTTAATGAACTGTTGAGTGTTGCCTCTGTATGGTGTGAGCTTGGTGAATGTTTAGGAAGGAGGTACTTGTTGGGACATACGCGGAGTGGAGTCCCCCTAATTTTAATTGTGAGATTTCTTTGAGAATCTAAATGTTAGTTGGAATTCACGGGATGTCATAAGTTCAAATTGCTATTTCCACATTGTGAGGCTTAGGGACTATTTTGTGTATCATAAAATAAGAGGGTCTGGCTGGATATGTAGAGAAGTCATGAAAACTGGTTATAAGAACTCTGGATGGGATCAATTATATATATACTGCCAATTACTGTTTTGGTCTGATCAAGTAGCCCAAACTTGTTTAGAAACAAATATTAAGTTTTATTATTTACTCCATTGTATATTAAATAATCTGAAAGGAAGATGGTAACTCATTGCCATATCCATTGTTGTGCAGCAAGGTATTTAAGGCTATTCGATTTCCTATTTCTTTGGCATGAATCAAACACTTGGAAGATTTCTAAATGCTCTTGGTAGTGACTGATCCATAAATGCAGTTTGTACTCCCTAGAGAATTAAAATGAGCACACTACTATGAGTTTGTTACTAAATGTGCGTGTTTACTCTACCAAGTGTTAGCATGGAAAGTTTAAACTTGTTTCATCGTCAAAGTACCCCTGGCACGTATTTCCCTTACATAAGTCAAGGTGATCCTAGATTACACAAGGTACATATGTTTATAGGATGGATACATGATCTGCCCATATTTTGCCAACTTGCTTCAATAGTCTATTCAATCATATATGTCATATTTTCACATGTTCATGTGTTCCCTTCATTGGTTACTACTCCCATTGTGTTAGACTATTATATTACCTCACAAGATGTCTATTTGCTCTATTGTACGTTTATATGTATGTACTTACTTGGAATATGTATCAGTCTTTAGGTTGAATCTGTCCACATTCTTCCTTGGTTCGACATTCATATATACTTTGTCTTTGATATTAGTTGGTGAGTATTTTGCTATAATATAGAGTTCAGATCTCTTGGCTGAAAGTTATATACGTCTTCACTTGATATGTGCTTCAATTTGAGATGTCAAAAATTCATACTGTGTCATAGAAAAATTATTACGTCGGTGTCACATTTGCTTCCCACGTCATTTTCATTAGTCCATACTCGTATGTCTTCTACTACTATTCATAGTTCCAAATCTCAACAATGATTATGACCACCAAACATCAAATTCCAAATAAGTTATTATCAACAAAAGAACAATCTCAAAAGAGTTGTGATTATCCAAAGTACAGTCTCAAAAGAGTTATGAACAACAAAGCAACAATCTCAAAAATTAAAAAAACCTAAGTGAAGCAATTTGTATAATTATGGGTGGCAGCCCAAGGGCAAAGCCTAGCATGGATCGACCCCAATAGGTATAGAAGGGTGGCAGCGCAGGGGCGAAGCCTAGCATGGGCCGATCCCGATTGGTATAAGAGGGTGGCAGCTCAGGGGCGAAATCCTAGCATGGGCCGATCCCAATTGATATGGAAGGGTGGCAGCTCAGGGGCGAAAGCCTAGCATGGGGCGCTCCCAATTTGTGGAATTATGAGGACAGCATCCCAGGTGTGAAAATGCTTAGCATGGTTCATCCACTCCTACCACAGATCAGCTGGTCATTTGTATCATATGACTTACAAAAATTATAACGCACAAAAAGTAAAAAAAGAATGTAACATACACAATTCCACAAGTATATGCAAAGGTGGTCTCTAATCCTTATCTATTGGTATTTGGTTTCACTTGAGCTCTCATGTAGCATATGGTTGTATTATACCTTACATATTCAGTACATTCTTTCGTACTGACATCCCTTTATTGTGCGCTGCATTTCATGCTGCGATAACAAGTATCCAAAACTAGATCTCCCTAGTAGAAGCACATGATACTCAACTGTTGTTGGTGAGCTCCATGTTGATTAGGGGCTTTGCCGAATCTTTACTATGCGTATTTTCATAGCATGGATTCCATAGAGGCTTTGTAGACATTGGAAAGTTATCATCTGTATTCATAGTTTCACTTGTCACATGCATGTGTTGTATATAAACTTTTCATCAGTAATCTGCATAATAGTTTACTTTCTCATCATTGGTTACTTGTAAAGCATGTGTTCATAGGGTACTTGTCTGCCTCACCTAGGGTTGGGGTGTGGCAAGTTCATCCAATGTTTCATTTCTCAATGCTATTAAAATCCGTAGGTGACCCATCTTGTATTACTCCTACTGATGATGTACATGTTACGGGAGATCTCACTTATGAAGAAGTACCCATTGCTATTCTAGATCGACAAGTTAGGAAGTTAAGAAATAAAGAGGTAGCTTCTGTAAAAGTGTTATGGAAGAACGAACAAGTAGAAGAAGTTACATAGGAAGCGGAAGAAGCAATGAAATTGATGTATCCTCATCCCTTTCAGATCCAAGAAAAAGATGAAAATGCTTAGTTTATATGACGACAAGTAGGTATACGTCTATATGTATTATGTGATTAATAGTAGTACTAACTTAGGCTTGAATCTGTTTGGGCTTGATAACTATGGTAACATTCGAGGACGAATGTTTTAAGGGAGGGGGGATGTAACAGCCCGTCTTACACATATGCTTGTTCTATTCTTCTGATACTGCTGGCTTTATAGTATAGGTGAGGGACCATGTTTCTTATATGATTAGTGTTGATTTAAACTAGCCGGAAAGTGATGTATCATGCAATGCATGTTTCAGCGTATTTAGTGTAAGTTGACTCCGCCGGATGTATTTAACAAGAGATATTAAGGTGGTAATTGAGCTTAAAATTTGAAAGTTAAGTTCTAAGTTGAAGCAAAATGATGAAATATTCATAAAATGGAATAAAATAATTGAGTTGATTGCTTGGATTTATTAAGCTAGCAACTGCATCACCTACTTGAGCTATATATGTATATTGTTAAAATGCTCAAACTTAATGGACCAGATCTAGAATTATAGTAACGGGCTCACTTGAAGTCCAAACCGATTAAAAGAAAATAAAAATGAAAGAAAGCCCAGCAGCCAAATCTGCCAAGGCCAAATATAGATAAAGCCTAAGTGAAAGGAATTAGGTGCATCACCTAGTTTGACCTTTCGAGCTGCTTGATGTGCATAATCAGGTGCATCACTTATTTAACCAATTAGTGGCTGAAAATGGACCCCAAAAAGGAGGTTATAGAGGATATTTTTGTGGTAAATAAAGCTCCATATATATCTAATACGAGCAGATATTCTTCACCCCTATTTTAACACATAATATTGAGAATTATCTCCAGTTCTCTCTCTCTCTTTTCTCTTCAAGATTAAAACAATAGTTTTTAGTTATTCTAGGTTCTTCAAGAAACCCTCATATCTGCAAATCAAGGTAAGTGAAAACACTTGGATTTTGCTTAATTCTCCCATGGGGATGATTTAGAAAAACATGTTATTCATGCTCAAGTATAAATACAAAAGCAGAAAATGTCAAGAAGCTAATGCTCACTTCCTTGGTTGTTAACAAACCCTTTTTTTTTTTGGTTTAAGTGTGAAGGGAAGCTGAAGTTCTAGAAGAATTCGAGTTATAAGGAGAAGTTGCAAAAATTTAGGTAAGGTGACTGCCCCATTTATTTGTCTTCCTTGTGTATGAGTTTGAGTGAGGAATTAGGGTGAAGAACTAAAGGGGGTGGTGAATTCAATAATTGGGGCTGTTCTATGTGTATTATTGTTGGTGCAGCTTGGTTGATCTTTGGGAAAGGATATATAATGTATATGTGTGGACATAGAATGAGGTTGTGGTGATACACATTATGTTAAGGGCTGGATGGGTTCATTATCTGTCAAAGTTAGCTACTGTTTTATGAGGCTCACGGTGTGATAACTGCTAATTTTAGTTTACCATGACTTAAATTATAGATTAGAACTGAAAAGGGGAGGCTGAATCGTGATAATTATATCGATCAGAGGATAAAGTATGTAAGGCTATTTGATTCTATATCCCTTTGCATGAAATCTGATACTTGCGATTATTACTAATGAAGTGAATTTAATAAATTCTATTCCTAGAATAGGAAACACTGTGGCAGCATAGAATAGGAAACATAGTGCAAAGAACTACTTCATTATATGTTCACTATTTTATCCTTGTGGAATTATCCCTCCATGTGCTGGTATAGAAATGGTATTTGCAAAAGCAAGTTTGGTGAATCCTCTTCTTTGTTGTTTGAAGTCAATTGTGTCATTAAGCTCTTAAAGTAATGTGTTGATGTTACATAACTCCTTATGTCGTTGTTATTGCCTTGAAATATTATTTTCATGTCTTCTATTACTGGTCGTACTTCCATACCTCCAAAATGATTATGAACACAAAAATAACATCTAAAAAGAGTTAAGATTATCCAAAGCACAATCACAAAAGAGTTATGAACTGATAAACAATAATCTCAAAGATTAAAGAATCTAAGTGAAGAAATCTATATAATTACGGGTGGCAGCCCAGGGGCAAAAGCCTAGCATGGGTCGATCCCAACTGGTACATAAGGGTGGCAGCTCAAGGGCGAAAGTATAGCATGGGCCGATCCCTATTGATATAGAAGGGTGGCAGTTTAGGGGCGAAAGTCTAGCATGAGCCGATCCCAAATTTTGTAATTATGAGGACCTCATCCCGGGGGTTAATACGCCTAGCATGGGTCATCCTCTTCTACCATTGATTATCTGGTCACTTGTATCACATGCCCTACAAAGAATATAACATACAGAAAAGTAAAGAGAACAATTTAACTTACATGATCTCACGTAAGCAAAGGTGGTCTTTTCTCCTGATTTATGCACTCATATGTTGATACTTGGTTTCATTTGAGCCCTCGTATTACATTTGTTATATTGCCTTACATATTCAGTACATTTTTTCGTACTGATGTCCCTCACTGGGGATGCTGCATTTCATGTCGTAGGCACAGGTACTCCAGCTAGTAAACCTCCTTAGTAGGAGCATACGACACTCAGATACTTTTGGTGAGCTCCAGGTTGATTTGGAGCTTTACTGAGTCCTTGGTAAATTAAATTTGGTATTGTATCGTAGTTAAGGGTAAGGTAGGATCCGTCCCGACCTACTCTATCTAGTCTTCTATCTTTTTAGAAGCTGTGTAGACGTATGTACATGGCTCAGTTATGTCTTAAGGAGTTGTGGCCTCAACGGCCAAGTCTAGTATATAACTTTTTGGGTCTACTTATGTTGGTTATAATCGTTGCGCCCTTTGTGAACTTGTCACGATTGTTATACTTATATGCATAGTAAGAACAGATTTCAAGTTGGTTCTCTCGGGCCTGTCCATCTTAATGGGATTCGAGGTGTGACAGGGGACTTACAACTTACTTGGCTAGTAGTTCTGGGACTAATTGGGTAGCTAATATAATTGACCTAGCATGTGTAATTCAAGAATTAAATAAATACATAGCTAGGGTTTTGAAATTCATGAAATAATTTGAGTAATAACATGATAATCTGATTGGAACATAAAGCTAATAAATTCATGAAGTTTTCTGTTGAAGTTCTAGAAACCTAGGTCTAATGAGTCAAGAATCTGATTGAAAACTAGGGACCTAATGGGTGAAAGAAATCCACTAGTAAAATCCCACATGCCTAGTGATGAAATCTACGGAGAAACATTTAGATTTTGGGGTTGGGACTAATGGAACCTTGTTGCATTCTTGAACTAGGGTTGTTCACCTTTTTCTCCTTACTTGCTTCTAATTTTGTAAGTTTTGATTTAGCAATTTGACTTAGGTAAGTTTTATAGTAATATATCTAGGCTTAAACTGACAAAAATATGATGATTTAGGGTCAAAATGACGTATCTTAGGTTTAAACGAAGTGGGAAAAGACCAAAAGACCCCTGAGTTAATTGCTGTTGGACCAAACGACAACCTGAACTAACAGGCTGTCGTTCAATTGACGGTCCGTCGTTTGGGTCAGTAGGTTGGGTCTATTCGATAGGCCTTTAATAAAATGGGCATAACTTTTACTCGCATGTCTGATTTTAGTAAACTCGGTGGATATGGAAAGCTAATTCAATTATCTATTATTTTATAGGTCATGGGACACCTAATTCATTTTGTGCTAAGAGTTATGATCAATTGAGGTTGACCCAACAACATTCCCCCCCCCCTAACTGTCTGCTAATTTTCACCTATGGTCCGTAGGTCCATCTACGGACCGTACTGGTCAATCGTAGTTCTTTTCAGGCTGGGTAAATGGGTTGTTGATCGACGGACACAAACTACGAGCAGTAGTCTGACTTACGGACTGTAGGTCTGTCTGTGGATCGACAGTTAGTCAATTTTTCAAGGCTGCGTCCTGGGAGAGTTTCAGTCTCAAACGACGGATGAGCAGCACGGGCCATGGGTCAAGCTACGGTCCGTCGATGGTAACCATCGATTGCACCTGTAGATTTTTGTAAAGCTGATTTCTAGTTTGTTTTAGATACGGGGTGTTACATAATCCCTTCAAGCTTAAGTCGTTGTTTAGATCTTCATCTCGTATGCTCGTACATTCAATGTACTTATGACAGTTCGCCTGCATCGTTTCATGATGCAGACGCAGGTACCCAGGATCAGCATACAACGCTTCGTTGATCCAAATTGAGCTTCAGAGTTTGTGGTGAGCCTCCTTGCATTCTGGAGGACATCCTTTTCATTTCTATATTAGCTTAGTTTTTAGGATATTGTGGGGTCTGTCTCGACATCCCTCTCTAGACAATTTAGAGGCTTCAAAGACTATAGTATTTCAGTTTGGAGTTGTTTTCAGTTATTAAGACTCAAATGCCATTTTGGCCAAAGTTATGACATGACGTACTTTTCCTTTTATTATGTTTTACTCATGTCAAAACAGAATTTAAAAGTCCTAGGGAGTCTATGAAGCTGTGTCAGTAGAGTCTTAGTCATCGGTGTGAAGCGCGCCACATCTATGATTAGGAGGCTGCGACATTTAAGAATGTTTCATTTATCGTGCAAAGATTTTATATCTAATAGTCTCCCTCTAATTCGTGGTTACACGTATTTTCATATCATCATGCCTCCAAGAAGAGTAGTCAGAGGTCGTCCAAGAAGGAATGTTGAGGAACAAGAGGTTCCAAATGCACCGGAGGCACAACAT
Organism: Solanum pennellii; assembly: GCF_001406875.1. Classification (NCBI taxonomy): domain Eukaryota; kingdom Viridiplantae; phylum Streptophyta; class Magnoliopsida; order Solanales; family Solanaceae; genus Solanum; species Solanum pennellii. Next base: position 31,855,135 of record NC_028640.1, read on the forward strand.
CAAGGAGAGGTTACCAATGTTGAATTTCGGGAAGCTATCCGGATGTTGAGTCAGGTTGTGACCTACCATGTCTGGCAGCAGAGAGGAGGTCGACAAGAAGGGGAGGATACTTCGAGAATTTGTGAGTTCCTTAGGATGAATCCCCATAGTTTCACCGGATCAAACACTACTAAAGATCCGGAGAACTTCATAGAGGAGTTGAAGAAGGTGTACGAGGTAATGCATGTGGCCGATGCTGAGAGGGTTGAATTGGTTGCATACCAACTGAAAGGTGTGTCCAGAACATGGTTCGATCAATGGAAGGATGGTAGGGCTGAGGATGCACCATATCCAAGTTGGGATTGCTTCAAGGAAGCCTTGGGGAGGTTCTTTTCCAGTGAACTGAAGGTAGCCACGGTGAGGGAGTTCCTTACTCTGAGACAAGACTCCATGAGTGTTCATAAATATATGTTGAAGTTCACCCAGCTATCTCGCTATGCTCCGGAGATGGTGAAAGACATGAGGAGCAGAATGAGTTTGTTTGTTGCAAGGTTTGGTCGTGCTTCAAGCAAGGAAGGTAGGGCTGCCATGTCGATAGGTGACATGGATATATCCAAGCTGATGGTATACATTCAACAAGTTGAAGAAGAGAAGATGAAGGATAGAGAAGAATACCGCAACAAAAAGGCGAAGACTGGAATGAGTCTGGCCAATCGGAAGGTGGTTCGAGCCGACCACAATTCCAGAAATCAGAGGGGCATGCACCATCATCTGCTAGTGCACTTGCGCCCAGAAACAGAGGTGAGTATAACTCGCAACACTACAATGCTAGACCGGCCCAATCTCAAGGTAGTGTGTCACAAAGGGGTAATGGGAGTTCTGTTGTGGTAGATGTTGTAGAATCCACCCTGACAAGTGTCGGGATGGTCAGACAGATTGTTTGCAAGTGTGGTCAAGCGAACCACTTCATGAGATAATGCCCTAATAATAAGAAAGGTGGTGAAAATCCGGGCAACAGAGCCCGATCTTTTATCCTTTGTAACTCCTTATGTTACAAATCAGTTTGGAATTCTCCCTGAAAAGCTTTGTGAACCTTTCGGTGTTTCTACACATGTTGGGGAGTCTATTCTAGCGGAAAGTGTCTATCGTGATTGTCCTATTTTCATCAATCACAAGAGTACGATGGCTGATTCAATAGAGTTAGACATGGTGAATTTTGATGTCATTCTATGTATGGACTGGCTTCATGCCTGTTATGCATCAATAGATTGCATAACTCGAGTTGTCAAATTCTAGAGTCCAAATGAGCCAGTCATAGAGTGGGCTAGTAGTTCAGCAGTGCCTAAGGGTCGCTTCATCCGACCAAGTGTCTCACCTTGGGGTACTCTGATCTTGTTTGTTAGGAAGAAGGATGGATCCCTTACGACGTGTATAGATTACTGTCAGTTAAATAAGGTGACCATCAAGAATAAATATCCTCTTCCAAGGATAGCTGATCTCTTCGATCAACTTCATGGTGCTTCCTGCTTTTCCAAGATTGACCTCAGTTGAAGGTTACAGAATGTGATATTCCCAAGACAACTTTTAGAACAATGTATGGGCATTATGAATTTCTGGTTATGTCCTTTGGTTTGACTAATGCACCTGCAGCTTTCATGGATCTTATGAACCGAGTCTTCAAACCTTATCTGGATTTGTTTGTCATTATTTTCATTGATGACATACTGATTTATTCAAGGAATGGAGAAGATATGCTAGCCACCTAAGGGTTGTTTTTCAGACTCTGAGAGATAAGAAGTTGTATGCCAAGTTCTCCAAGTGTGAGTTTTGGCTTAAGTCTGTGGCGTTTCTAGGCCACATTGTTTCTGTGAGGGTATTAAAGTTGACACTCAGAAGATAGAAGCGGTGGAGAGTTTGCCTAGACCCACATCTCCGACAGATATAAGGAGTTTCTTGGTCTTGGCTGGGTATTATAGGAGATTTGTTGAAGGATTCTCATATAATACTGTATATTAGTACGTGCACACATGTAAAATAGATAGCATAATAAGTTAGATTAGTCAGCACTTTTGAGGCCTATATAAGGATTTCAACTTGTATTAGTAGAGGGTATTCAAAATCTTACTGACTTGTAAAACCTCTCTACAATTCTCTCCATTTTCCCTAAATTTTCCATTCTCCCATACATGTTCTTTACTTCCCTAAATCAATAAAATTTTGTAAGTATAAACTTTCTCTACTTATAATTGGCTATTAGTATGTTTTAAATTTTAAAGTTTTGTTTTAAGTTTGTGTACTGCCTTTTTGTTTTTCTCTTTGTTTAAGTTTTGATTTTGCTTGTTCTTGCTCCCTTTCGTTGTTCTGCCAATTTTTCATTAAGATTCCGTCCCGAAACATGGACCGTCTCCTCCATTGGTATCAGAGCCAAGTTGGTCTGTTTGAAGGTTTGTAGTGGGAGCCTCGGGAGCCTTATTCCCGGTAAAACTGGTCTCATCATTTCCCTGTAAAAATTCTCTTGTCAAAAAGTCAGGTAGAGAATTATTATCTCCTTTTAAAAATTCTTTTTCAAAATCAAAGCTAGATAATAAAGCTTGCCATCTGGCAAATATATATTTAGAAACCAGATTTTTAACATCCTTTTTAAAAATATCTTTGGTTGCTTTGCAGTTGACTCTTAGTATGAATTCTTTATTTATTAAATCATCTTGAAATTTGGTTAATACATAGTACTGAGGTGAATCTCACTAATTGTTCAGTGGATCCCTATGGAAATTTTTTGTTTAAGTATGCCTGCCTCCATACCCTATATCCGAGGCATCTGCTTCTACTATCATAAGGGCCTCTAGGTGTGGTATACCTAGACATGGGAGTTTTTGGACTACTAGTTTTATTTTTTGGACTACACTAGTGTGGTTAGTCCCTACGGCTCTGGATTCTTTTTAAGGCGCTGACAAAGAGGCTTACAAACTTGTCTAATATTAGAAATAAAGTCAGCAACATAATTGAGACTCCCTAAAAATCTCTGGAGTTGTGTTTTATCTATTAGTTCATCCGGAAATTTGGATGAGAACTCTATGGATCTACAAATAGGGTTATAGGTTCCTTGATATAAATCATGGCCAAGGAATCTAATGAAAGTCTTAAATAATTTAATCTTTTTAGCAATTACTACAATTTTCCTAACAACCTTTAAAAAGGCGTGGAGCTGTTTAAAGTGTTGATCAATATCTTCGAAATATTAATCTATATAGACTATAGAAATATGACTATACTGATTAAATAGATTATTCATGATATTTTGAAATTCAGACGGAGCATTTTTTAGTCCGAAAGGCATTACATTCCATTCGTATTGTCCAAAAGGGACATTGAAGGTTGTTTTATATTTGTCTTTTTTGGCGATTTGTATCTGCCACAATCCTGATTTCATGTCAAACTTACTATAAATATTTGCTTTGTAAGTTCTCTTAAGAAGATCATATTTGTTAGGCATGGTATACTTAATCCATTTTAATACCTTATTAGGGGGCTTATAATTGATAACTAGCCTTGGGGAACCTCTTTCTTTTTTGGCACTACTATTAACATAAAAGGCCCAGCAACTCCAACGTGACTTGGATGGTCTAATAATTTTTTTAGCAAGCAAGTCATTAATTTCTTTTTTACAATATTCCATTAATTTGGCGTTCATTTGAGTGGGTCTCACCTTAGTGGGGTTAATCTTTTCGTCGAATCAATATAAGGTAATTCGACAACATGTTTTTTCCTTTCCCAAAATGCATTAGGAAAATCAGCAAACTTCTCGTTCTATTTCATCTTGCAAGCCTTTAATTTTAGCTTCTACATCCGGATTTTTTTAAAGAGGATTGAATTCTTTTTATCTTGAGAGTAGACTTATTCTAAAGATATTTTTATTTTTTATATGGTCACTTTCCCTTTTTGATATACGAAAGATAATCCTTTTTCTTAAGATAGTGGTATGAATTCCATCTAGGGTAGCCGTATACAAAATTAAGTTGTGTTATAAAGGGAGTGCCTAAAATTATTTCTTCATTTATGTCTTTAGTTATTACAAAATAATTTATGAAACAAATTCCATTGTTAAATATTCCCTTGTGGAGTTTATAATTTATTTTAAGTCTTTCTCCTGTTGCGGAGAATAATCGAGTAGTACTTTTTTCCAGATACTTAGTAGGGATAATTCTTTCGATGATGCAATTTTGATCTGCACCAGTATCTAATAAATCAATTTTTTTTTGAATAGAATAATTTTTTTTCAATAACTAAAGTAATGGGTATATGATAGCTATGGGCTTTAACTATTGCAATAGTATTGACTACTGAATTTATTTTTTGAGTTATTTCTAATGGTTCTAATTCCGATTGTAAACTTTCACTTTTGGTGGATATTTCTTCTGAAGTGTTAAATTTTTGTTTGATTATTTTAATTTCTTTCTATACATGTATTAATTTTGTTTGAAGATCTTGAAGTGTTGTTTCAGAATTTTGTTCTCTATTGGTCATACTAAAGGGTTTAACAATATGATTATTTATTTGTTGATTATGAATTATATCCTTTAATGCTCTCAAATATTTTTCTTACAGTCTTGATCTTCGATATGTTCAATTATATCAAAGAAAACTTCTTTCCTGCTACTGCTTATGACATTGATGGAGAGGTTCTGATAGGTGCAATCTGCACCCTTACATCCACTGTATGTTGAATTATTACTTTTAGAATTATCCTTTATATTAAGTTGGTTATCTCTATTATAATGTCTTTTGGAACTAGTGTGATTTTTATTAAGAATCGAGTATAATTTATTTATAATATTATCTTCTAGTTCTAACCTATTTATCGTATCCTTCATTTTATTAGGGGCCTGATTATTCTTCACATGGTATCCGTGTTTTCCAGAGTTCCAACACACATTAATGTCATTATTAACTAATCTAGATTTTATTTTGTAATACTGGGGTTCGTCGTGTTTATCGTTATAATTTTTACGACGATGTTTAACCCTCTTTAATTGGTTTTTAAGTTTTATACTTGTTTCTAATCTAGTAATCTTTATAAAACTTATGAGATTACCATAGGTTAATTGTTTATAACGGATTTTTCTTTTAAAATTATCCTTTACTGTGCTAGTAATCAAGCTGTAATTATAGTAGGTAATTTCATCATATGCCGTAATGATTATTCCTATTTCATTATAAATTTGACATTCTATGAGTCCATCAATATTCCATTCAGCAAATTAGTTTTCCGAATGCAAAATATGAGATAAACTCTCATTTTCTTCGTATTGTAAATCTTGAAAAGAATAATTCTTTTTCTAGGATAATTAGAGCTTATTTTATTAATATCAATATCATTGCTTTTGAATAAGGGATTAGTTGTTTTTAATCGGATTTTAGATTTTATTAATAAGATTATTCGTGATTTGAAACTTCTCTTGAAACTCTAGGAATTTAATATTAGAAAATTCTGGTAGTTTAAATATTAGATGAGTTTCTAGATTTTTAGTTTTATCCTTGTAGGAAGGAATTGTTCTACTTTCATTAGTGTTATTTATATTTATTTGAAAAGGTAAGGTAGTAACAATTCTACCATTTGTAGGTGTCAATGTCTTCTAAAGGAGGAATTTTAGATTCAACTACCTTATTATTAGTGGTATACCATTTACCAATAAGTATTTCTAATGGCTCATTTTGGTCGTCTAATTTTCCTGTGTATTCAAACCATTAAAAAAACTCTATATTAAATTTTAACATTCTCATATCACTAAACTATTTATTTTCAAAGGTTATTCTTTCAAATAGAGAATATCTTTATTTGTATATACCATTGCTTTTTAATAGAGTTTTCCGGACTAGTCCAGAGTTTATTTAAATAATTAAAATCTAGTTCAAAAGGTTCATCTAAATGAATCATGATAATACAATTTTTAAAAATTTTAATGGATTTTACTAAAGTAGTATCCTTATTAATTTGTTACCTTTTATGGTAGTCAATATTGTATATTCTAAGTCTTTTACACATGGTAGAGTAGACATGAATAATTATACAGTACAGAGTATCTAGCAGAGAGAAGAACACTATCCTTAGGCTTAAATGTCTACTTTAAAGATCATTACCGGAATAATAATTTGTTGTGTAGTAATTGTTGTTATCTTTTTCATCAACCTTCTTTGATTTTATTCCTCTAGGCTTGGCGACGAGAACACCCTCCGGGTCTGGCTCAACGACATACACAGTCTAAGCTAATCCAACGGAAAGTACGGACTTGCCAACGTCTAAACTGGAAATTATCCGATTACCCCACTTCAAGAATAAAACTTAGAGGATAAGTGGAAGAAGAAAAGCAACTACCAAACCCGAGCTTACCACCCCGACCGCAACCTAAGTTTCGATGCCGTCCGCCCAAGGACAGCATAGGGACTTAGACCCTAGAGCTAAAATGATAAGTAATAAAGGAGTTACCATTCTCATGGAAGTAAACTATAACCATAATGATAAAATGGGATGACATATTAACAAAAGATGATTGACATTTTGACTCCATAATAGAGCCAGAAATTAAAGAAGAAAATCCACATATTGACCAAGTAATTCAATTTCCAGATGGATCAATAAATTTAAAATTTGTAAGATCCCAATCTTATAATCAAATCTCTTCAAGTAAAAGAATGTCATTTTCTAGACCTTCCTTCTCCATAACTAAGGCGGAAGATGAAATATCCTTAGAGAAGATAGATAAGAAATTAAAGGGGGTAGATTTCTCAGAAACTATTTCCAAAGTAGAATATGAAATTAAAAATTCTAAACCCATAAAATATACTAATCCCACTAATAGTAAAATTCAAGAAGTAAAGGATGCTTTATGCATGATTAGATTATATGCACCTTTTGAACCATATATTAAATATTTTGATAAATTTTAGACTAGTCAATACAATTCCATGAAAAAAAGAATAGTATATACAAAGATATTCTTTATCAGAAAGAAAAGCCTTTAGAAATAAATGGTTCAGTGATATGAAGAGATAAAAATACATAGAATTTTTTAAAATGGTTTGAATACACCTAAAAATTAGATGACCAAAAAGAGTCATTAAACATGCTCGTTAATAAATGGTACACTAATAAAAATAATAAAATAGTTGAGTCTAAGATTCCTCCGTTAGAAGAAATTACTTTACTAATAGAGAATATAATAATTACTGCCTCACCCTTTAAAATGGAAATAATAGGCATAAAAGGTGATCCTACAAATAAGGATATAAATAAAATATTACAACAAAACAACTACTTTACGTATTATTTGATCAAATCTTAAAAGCTAATAATAAATCGGATACTAAGTATCCAAGCCCTTCCTATATGAATAAAAATAAAGACTTAGAAATTCACCCAATATTTAAATTACCTGAACTTTTCAAAGATAAATTTTCTAACTTTCAAGAGAAACTTGAAAGTACTGATGAACTTGTAGGAATAATTAATTAAAAACTAAAGTCCAAGGTCATAAACACCTTATCCAAAGAAAATGATAATGAAATTGATAAATTAGGTTCTAATAATTCCATCAAAAAGAATTATTACAATAGACCTTCCGTTCCGGATATGCAGTATGAAGAAAACGAATTTCTATCACATACTTCCAACTTTGAAAGTGAGATTGCAGAATGAAATATTGATGGACTCGCAGAACATCAAATATATAATAAATTACATGAAATGGGTATGGTGTAAAGATACCTTCATAGACAAAGTTATGATTCGCAAAGACTGCAATATGACTATTGAAAAGAAAAATTTATTAGTGGTTTACCAACGTTATTTGCTGAAAAGGTTAGGATAAAATTAAAGGATAGGTTTGAAGGAAAACTCCTTATAATCAAATAAACTATTGTGACCTCATAAGTTTTATAAATATTAATGGGTTAGAATTATGTACAAATATGAAACTTAAAAATCAACTAAAAAAGGATTGTAAAATATCACAAAAGGAACTAGGAAATTTTTGTGAGGACCTGATTATACTAAACTATCTGCCCCATCAAAAGAGGCTTCTAAAAGAATTAAAAGAAGCGATAAGAATGACCATAAATCAGAAAAACCTCATCATTACAAAAAAAAAGGCTCATCATGACCCTAGTAAAAATTATTTATACCAAACAACATTGAAAGATGTTAGGGCTGTGATAAAATTGGACATCAAGCCAAAGACTGTCCAGCCACTAATAAAAAGAAAGACAAAATTAATATGTTAGAATTAGAAGAAGAAGTTAAGGATAAGTTGTATTCTATCTTAGAAAATAATAACCCTTCCTCCAGTTGAAAATCTTACGTTGAAGATCAGCTAAATATAGCCTATGATTCTAATGATGGTAAGTCTTCAGACTCTTGTGAATGTGGCAGTGCAATTTGCACATGCAAGAATCATTCTATAAATGTCATCACTAGTAGTAAAGAAACGTTTTTTTGATATGATAGATCATATTGAGGATCTTAATTCTATAAATGTCATCATTAGTAATAAAGAAACGTTTTTTGATATGATAGATATCATATTGAGGATCCTAATTTCAAGAAAAGGTACTTAATCAGCTTAAGAGATTTAGTTCTTGATAAACAATCAGATAATAGGACTATCAAGTCCTTTGACATAATAACTGTTTTGAATAAATTTAAACAATCAATTAAACCTGAAACAACTCTACAAAATATTCAGGCCTAGATAATACAAATAAGATATCAATAAAAGAAATTAAGTAGAGACTCAACACTTTATAAATCGAGTCAGTTACTAATAAAACATTTAAAATCTTCCACCCAAACAAGAACCGGAAAAATGTAAATCAAAACCAGAAGAAACATCAAAAGAAGTAGATTCTCTCGTGAGACCTCTTTCGAAATTAGGAATTAATACAATTAGGATCATTCGATCATATAGCTACCACATATCTATCACATTAGTTATAGATAAGAATTATATCATTCAAAAAATTGCATTATTCGATACAGGCGCAGATCAAAATTGCATTATTGAAGGACTAATTCCTCAAAATGTTTAGATAAACGCACTACCTAATTATTCTCTACAATAAGGGAAAAGCTTAAAATAAATTATAAACTATGAAATGCATACATATGCAATAATTAAATTGGTATCATAAATGATTTCACGATAACCAATGACATAAATGAAGAAATTATATTAGGTATTCCTTTCATAACTCAAATAAAGCATTATACCTCCCAATTAGATGACATCTATACCAGAAAGAATCTTATCTTCCCTTACCTAAATACTATGTCAAAAGATGAAAGTAATTTCGTAAAAGATTAAAATATATTTCAATTAAATTCACTTTCAAACTTACAATAAAGGTTAACCTTCTCTTCCTCCTAAATTTTTTCAGCACTAGGACTTACCCTCTTTCAATAAGTAATAATTTGAACAATGACTGTAACACAGACATAGATTTTTCATAAAATATCCATTTTTATTATCAACGAAATAAAGGGAAAAAATCTCCCAAAACTTTTAAAAAGAATTTTCCAGGGAATTAATGAGACCAGGAATAACAAAAAATAAAAAATCCTTCTTATACTTCTTTTGCTAGTGACAAGATGAAGATTGTTTAACCATACAAACAAGTCAAAGATTTCTTGAAATAAAGAGCAATAGAGGTCAACAGTGTTACCGATTTGATTACAGGTCAACAAGTGTTAAAGGGACTATCAAATACTACAAATATGAAAATTATGGAAGCCCTACTACACCAACAAAAATTATGAGGAGATAGAAGATCCCCGCAAAACCCGAAGGTATTATAAATTTCTCTTAACAAGATACATTCAAATTGAGCAATATTTTAGAAAATCAACAGGTATTATCAACTCAACGACAAAGGATCAAATATTTAATAAAGACAGTTAAAATTTGGGCATCAGCTGTCCGAAATAATAAGATAATAGTTCATCACTCCGAAGGAATTATGACAAACCCAAAAGAAAGATTACAAATAAGGTTCAAGGAAGCCTAATTTAAACCTCAACACTGATACTAAATAAAAATATAAATTATTACATATTGCTCCTTAGCAACCAAAATATAATTAGATCTACACAAGGAATAGCACAAAAATTACCTTCCTAATTAAAAGAAATTGCCAACACGTTTTGACATAAACAAAAGAATTAACAAGGAATGGACCCCACATCATAGGATATGCCATGCGAAGTTAAATGTAAAGAAATAGCAAGTTTCAAAGATTATTATGACAAAATTCAGCTTTGGACAAAGCAAGTACATTCACTATGTGTACAATTCCACAAACTTGTGGACCACACAACAGTTAAAGTTCAAGCAACAAAGTGACAAAGGACTTGATATAAAGACTTTCCCACAATCAACATAAGAAGATATACATGCAACAAAGCTACGTGTGCAGCTACATGACCACGAAAAAAATATTATCAGATATGTGTAAGAGTTAGTAGTTACATGCAAAAATAATAATGTATATTAGTATGTGCATGCATGTAAAACAGATAGCATAATAAGTTAGATTAATCAGCACTTTCGAGGCCTATTTAAGGCTTTCAACTTGTATCAGTAGAGGGCATTCAAAAAATTTAACTGACTTTGAAAACCTCTCTACACTTTCTCCCCTTTTTTCATATTTCCATTTCCATTTCCCATCCATGTTCTCTACTTCACTAAATCAATAAAATTTTGTAAGTATTAACTTTCTGTACTTATAATTGGTTGTTGTTATGTTTTAAATTTTAAAGTTTTGTTTTAAGTTTGTGTATTGCCTTTTTGTTGTTCTCTTTCTTTAAGTTTGATTTTGCTTGTTCTTCCTCCTTTCCGTTACTCTGCCAAATTTTTCTTATAATTCTGTCCTGGAACTTGGTCCGTCCCCTCAATTGGTATCAGAGCCAAGTTGGCTGGGAAAGGTATGAGTAGGAGCGGCTAAGCCCTTATGCTGTACTTGGACGGACGACGTCGAAACGTAGGTTACGATCGAGGTGGTAAATTCGGCGTTTGGTAGCTGTAGTTATTTTTTCACTTATATTATTATTTTTATTCCTTGAAGTAGGGTAACCGTATAATTCCCGGTTTAGACATTGGCAAGCCCCTAATTTCCTTTGAATTATCTTAGACAGTGTGTGCCATAGAGCCGGACCCAGAGGGTGTTCCCGACACCAAGCCTAGAGGAATAATATCAAAGAAAATTAGTGAAAAAGGTACAAGTATTACTACACAAAAAATTTATTATTCCGGTAATAATCTTTAAAGTTGACATTTAAGCCCAAGGATAGTGTTTTTGTCAGCCCCCACCATAGGTGAGGCGGACAAGTACCTTATGAACACATGCTTTACAAGTAATTTATGACGAGAAAGTAAACTACTATGCAAATTAGTGATGAAGCTTCATATATAACAAATTTTGACTAGTTGAACCGCTATATGTGACAAGTGAAACTATAAACACAGATGATAACTTTACAATGTCTACAAAGCCTCTACTGGAATCCATCATGGTACCACTATGAAAATACACATAGTAAAGACTCGGCAAAGCTCCGAATCAACATGGAGCTCACCAACATCCGTTGATTATAATGTGCTTCTATTGGAAAAATCTATTAGTTGAGTACTTGTACCTGTAGCATGAAATGCAGCGTCCCCAATAAGGGACGTTAGTACAAAATAATGTACTGAATATGCAAGGCATATTACAACCATATGTAACATGAGAGCTCAAGTGAAACCAAATACCAACAGATAAGGATTAGAGACAACCTTTGCTTTGTACTTGTGGAATCGTGCATGTTACATTCTTTCTTTACTACTCTGTACCTTATAATATAACATATGATACAAATGACCAGTTGATCAACAGTAGAAGAGGATGACCCATGCTAGGAATTTTAACCCTGGGATGTTGTCCTCATAATTCTACAAATTGGGATCGGCGCATGCTAGGCTTTTGCCTCTGAGCTGCCGCCCTTCCATACCAATTGGGATCGGCCCATGCTAGGCTTTCGCCCCTGAGATGCCACCCTTCCATACCAGTCGTGATCGGCCCATGGTAGGATTTTTCCCCTAAGATGCCACACCCATAATCATACTGATTACTTCACTTAGATTCTTTCATCTTTGAGATTATTGTTTTTTAGTTCATAACTCTTTTGGGATTGTTCTTTAACTAATCATAACTCTTTTGAAAGTGTTCTTTTTGATGTTCAGAACTTGTTTGTGGTTATTGTTTTCCTTATTTAGATTTGGAACTACGAACCAGTAGTAGAAGGACATATGAATATGGACTTACGATAATAACTATGACATGGGAAGCAAATGTGACTTGAACGTAGTACTTAGGAGCTTATATGACTCGGTAAGCATTTTGACATCACAAATTGAAGCACATCCAGTGAAGAATCTATCATTCAGCCAAGTGATTTGAACTCTGTATGATACAAATACAAGATGTCCATGCATGTGGAACCAAGGGGGAAATAGGGCAGATTCAACTTAAGGATGATACATATTCCAAGTAAGTTATAAACGTACAATTGAGCAAGTAGTGATCATGTGAGGTAACATTATTGTCTTAACACAATGGGAGTAATAACAAGAAAGGGAACATATGAACGTGTGACAAGATGACATATCTATAAATAATTGAAGCAAGTTGGCAAGATATGGGCAGATCGTATATACAACCTACGGAACATATGTACCATGTGTAATTTAGGTTCATTTTCAATTATATAATGGAAATACGTGCTAGGGGTACTTTGAAAATGAAACAAGTTTAAACCTTGCATGCTAACACTTGGTAGAGTAAACACGCACATTTTGGAGTAATTTCTGGAGAATAAGAAATATAAAGGAGATATGATAAGCTTGATGCTTTAGAGGCCATTTTGGACGTTTTCCCTTTATACCATGTGTAATTTAGGTTCATGTTTCTTATATGATTAGTGTTGGTTTAAACTAGATTGGAAGGTGATGTAACACCTCGTGTTCTATGTGAACTAGTTCTATGTATATGTCGCTTAAAAGATTCCTTGTGGTATAGTTATGGACTCGGTTTCCGATGCGACTGGTTATTTTTGAAGTTGTAATACCCCATGCTTTCCAACACATATATGAATAATTGAACTAAAAAACAATTCAAACTCGGGATATTAAAGGCGGTATTCAATATAAAAGTCAAAGTGGTCAAGTGTGTATTTAGTGTTACGTTCTTGTAAAGAATTTAGGATGTGGAACATGGTGTAAAATAATTGAGGTGCTTGCTTGACTAAACTATGCTTGTAGGTGACAAGTAGGTGATGCACCTACTTAAAATTAGTGGACTGTATTTTAAGTGAAAAAGGGCAAGTAGGTGATGCACCTACTTAGAATTAGTGGACTGAATTTTAAGTTAAAAGGAGCAAGTAGGTGATGCGCCTACTTAGAATTAGTGAACTGAATTTTAATGGAGAAAGTAGGTGATGCACCTTTTTTCTTAAAGTAAAGAACCATATTATTTCCCAATTTATTAAAGGGAAAACGTCCAAAATGGCCTCTAAAGCATCAAGCTTATCATATCTCCTTTATATTACTTATTCTCCAGAAATTACTCCAAAATGAGCGTGTTTACTCTACCAAGTGTTAGCATGCACAATTTAAACGTGTTTCATTGTCAAAGTACCCCTAGCACGTATTTCCATTATATAAGTCAAAGTGATCCTAGAATACACATGGTACATATGTTTATAGGATGGATATAGATCTGCCCATATCTTTCCAACTAGCTTCAATTGTTTATAGATATGTCATCTTGTCACACGTTCATATGTTCCCTTTCTTGTTATTACTCCCATTGTGTTAGAAAATAATGTTACCTCACATAATCACTACTTGATCAATTGTACGTTTATATGTACTTACTTGGAATATGTATCTGTCCTTAAGTTGTATCTGCCCTATTTCCCCCCTTGGTTCCACATGCATGAACATCTTCTATTTGTATCATATAGAGTTCAAATCTCTTGGCTGAACGTTAAATTGTCCTCACAGGATGTGCTTCAATTTTTGATGTTAAAATGCTTATCGAGTCTTATAAGCTCCTAAGTACTACGTTCCAGTCACACTTGCTTCCCATGTCATTGTTATTATCATAAGTTCATATTCATATGTCTTCTACTACTGGTTCGTAGTTCCAAATCTAAATAAGAATTATGACCACCAGAACAATAATCACAAACAAGTTTTGAACATCAAAAAGAACAATATCAAAAGAAATATGATTATTTAAAGAACAATTCCAAAAGAGTTATGAACTAAAAAACAACAATTTCAAAGATGAAAAAATGTAAGTGAAGTAATCAGTATGATTATGGGTGGCAGCTCCGGGGCGAAAGCCTAGCATGGGCCAATCCCGATTGGTATGGAAGGGTGGCAGCTCAGGGGCGAAAGCCTAGCATGGGTCGATCCCGATTGGTATGGAAGGGTGGCAGCTCAGGGGAGAAAGCCTAGCATGGGCCAATCACAATTTGTAGAATTATGAGGATAGCATCCCAGGGGTTAAAATGCCTAGCATGGGTCATCCTCTTCTACTGCTGATCAGCTGGGCATTTGTATCATATGTTGTATAAAGATTATAAAGTACAGGAAAGTAAAGAAAAGAATGTAACATGCACGATTCCACAAAGTACAAAGCAAAGGTTGTCTCTAATCCTTATCTATTGGTATTTGGTTTCACTTGAGCTCTCATGTTACATATGGTTGTATTATGCCTTACATATTCAGTACATTCTTTTGTACTGACGTCCCTTATTGGGGACGCTGTATTTCATGCAGCAGGTACAAATACTCCACACGTAGATTTTAGCTCCAGATTGTTCAGGGGCTTTGCCGAGTCTTTACTATGCGTATTTTCATTCACGGATTCCATTAGAGGCTTTGTGGACATTGTAAAGTTATCATCTGTATTCATATTTTCACTTGTCACATATAGCGGTTCAGCTAGTCAAAATTTATTGTATATGAAGCTTCATTAGTAATCTGCATAGTAGTTTACTTTCTCATGATAGATTACTTGTAAAGCATGTGTTCATAAGGTACTTGTCCGCCTCACCTAGGGTTAGGGGCGCTGACATAGGAACTCTTTGGTTTCAAGCTTAAGTAAGAATGAAAGGAAAAGATAAGGGATATTAACAATTCTACTACTCAAATCATCATCAACCACTTAAGGTAAACCCATCAAAGGGCAACTTATCTCACTCAAGAGGACTTTAACTTACTTACTTTACTAATCATGCACAACATTCCCCTCTTGGCATTTAAGAATTAGACAAACTCTTTTAAACATCACCTCGTTCCATTTAGAAGGACGAACCATTTCTCACTAAATTTTCACTACACTCCATTAGGTGAGAATTTAAAGGAATCAAATAATGAGTTTCTAAGTCACACTACTTACCACATTCCTCCAAAACTCCTCAAGTCTACACCATAACTTTATACTATCATTGCACATAACCATAAAGTAACTCATTATCCAAAAGAGGGACTTCATTTAACCATGACAACTCTTATCATGCTATAACTACATCACAATACGACATTCTCAATATAATGTTTGAAATCTCATAGGTCACATATAGCCATAATTGGGCATCACACAGTACCTTCCAAATCCACCTTCACATATACTCATTAGTCACAAAACCATAATAAGAATCAAAACACACCTTTTTCTCCCTCAAGCCTTAAGACATCACCCCTTCCAAGCAATTAGATCTAGAAGACACCGGACAAAGGGAAATAAGAGAGCGTATAGAGTTAAGCTTTACGACACAACACAAAAGTAATGAAGAAAATAAAACTTCTATCATGTGATAGTCTCTCGCTCATAGATGTGTCACGACTCACACCGATCAACAAGACTCTACTAGACGTGGCATTATGAGAAATTGAACCCTAAGATCTTTTTCATAACCTCATTCTCTGATACAAAATTTTTCATGACCAGGGAGTAATCCCTAGATGTAACATGACATACTTGACCTCTCGGAGACCTTATACAATCCCTTAGCATTCATTCATCGCATTATCATAAAACTAGTTCGGAATTAAAAAGTTCGTAATATAACACAAAACTAAAAAGTCACTTCATTTATTAACCATTAGTACATAGTTAGGACACTAAGTCTCGTCCTTCCATCTTAGACATGACTTTAATAGAATAGGGACACGACCTTTTACATACAAAGAAAATTTTTATACTATTACATGAACTTAAAGTAAACTCTTGACATGAAGGTCCTTGAGTCATTAAGGACACACTCGAACTTGGGAATAGCTATCCAAACTCTTCATCCAAGGAAAGATCCAGTAGTCTGATCCATCTACACTTGGTGTAAGAAAAATGAAGAAGATGGTATCAGTACAAGAATGCACTAAGTAGATAACCATGCAAAAACATGCTTTTAAAGAGGACATTTAGTTAGATGTCTTTTGTAGTAAAACTTCATAAGTATTTGATACAATAAGCACAATATAGTTTACATACATTATATTAGACATGGATATCATTCACAACAACACATAAATATTTATCACATTTAAGACATAGTCAATATTTCCAATACATTATCTTTCCTTTTTACCCTAACTCTTTTACCTAAAGAAATCCCTTAAGTAATACTTAGGGCAATGCGTCAATAGTGTCCTATTAATGTCACCAAGGGTGAACATTCATACAACCTTCTTCAATTTAACTACACACATACATAAGGACATAGCACGTCATGAAACATAAAGTGCACATAACAACCATCACCTCACACTAGTGCAATGTGCAAGTAGCATCCCATAATACTGTTCACACCAAGTGTTCCTATGAAGTAACCCCATTTAACCTTAGACATATGACCCACATACTTAATAGACCTTATATAAGAACTCATTCATTTACTACATCATAGTCATAATCCATTTAGTCTTTATGGACATCTCAAGAAAACATACAAGTCCATACTATAAATATCACCATAATGAAACCATAGTAAACATTGTATATTTGGAGTTCATTTCATCAATACATCATCACACCTAACTCATAACCCCAAATCTAAGTCTACTAGTGCAATATATATATATATATATATATATAGAGAGAGAGAGAGAGAGAGAGAGACAGACAGACAGAGACAGAGACATGGTCTTCTTACTTTCAATTGTTCCTTTTAATATTCAGTAAACTTCACCATAACCGACATAGACCGTATGAGCTAATATGGAATCCAGTGTCAACCCCTCACACCGAAAGGAGGGCATCTTACTTGGCAAGATAGGACATTAACATCATAATAAAATCTAGGTGGGTCCACTATCTAAGGTTCCTACGGGGGCACATAGTTAAGGAACTAGGAGGTTGTTACTAAAACCCCTCTTTATGGTAATTCACATTGTAGTTTCCACGTCATTAGAACATAGAGGGAAGCTTCCTCATGAAGAGACCTCTCTCATTGTCAATTTCACTCGGTGCTAAGCTAAATTCTCTTTTTGAAGAGTCTTTATGTCTTTATTAACATTAGTTCATAAGATAGGCCTTAGGGGATTAACTCCTTATATAACATGTACATAGCTCATAGGTTATATGATGATTTGTCCTTTCATCAAATCATGTGAGAATGTCCTTTCACATAATCATAACATTCATAACATAGCCTAGTTTAGAGTACAATTGAGGAAACCTTTCAAGAGACTCTCTTTCACTAGATTATCATTAATCTTCCTCATTCATACATTTGTGTGTGTGTGTATACATATGTGAGAAAGCATTTCACGTAAACACCTTTAGACAACACATGTTCTTACTTCACTAGTCATATACTTTTCATGCATAATAAGATTAAAGGTGCCGATGAGAATTATCCTTTCAATTGACACCAGAAACATATCATACTCATAGTTATGCATGGGGACCGCATGATTACTTAATAGCAACAACATTGTTATTGAGGAAACCTCCCTTCAACGGATCACAACACATTTACAATATCTCGAAGTCATGAACAACTCACATATAAAGCATTTAGGGATTATGGACCACATACCCACATGTCATCATAGGAGACGAAAACACATTCAATATTTGAATAGACAACTCCTAACATGTATAAGACACACATTCATGTAGGGGTCATTCCATCATAGTACTTCCACCATAGTCCTTATCACAATCAAGCATGTATACCATAAATCTTACCCTAACATTCTCATTCACATTATACTTCACATTACACCTTAATCATGATACTAACATTGAGGAGTACATACATAACCTTCATGGTACACCTTCATACTCATGATCTTCATAATACATTTCACTTTACATCTAATGCCCTCAAGGCCAGAAATCAGCTTTTCACAAATCTCCAGGTGTAATCGACGGTTACCATCGATGGACCATAGCCTGACCCACGGCCCGTACTGCACATCCATCGATTGTGACTGAAACTGTCCCAAAACGCAGCCCAGAAAATTTGACCAAGTGTCAAACGACGGACAGATCATAACTCTTATAAAAAAATGAATTAGATGTTCCATGACCTATGGAAATTACATATAATCAAATTTGCTTTCCATAGCCATCGAGTTTGCTAAAATCAGACCTACGAGTAAAAAGTTATGCCAGTTTTAGTGAAGGCCTGTCGAACAGACCCAACCTACGGCCCGTCGATTAAACGACGGCCCGTCAGTCCAGGTCATCGTTTGGTTTGACAGCAATTAACTCAGGGGTCTTTTGGTCTTTTCCCACTTTGTTCAAACCCTAAGATACGTCGTTTTGACCCTAAATCATCAGATTTTAGTCAGTTAAAGCCTGGAAACATAACTAAAACTTACCTAAGTCAAATCATTAATCAAAAACTTAGAAAATTAGAAGCAAGAGAGGATAAAAAGGTCAAGAGCCCTAGTTCAAGAAAGCAGCAAGGTTCCAGCAGTTCCAGCCCCGAAATCTAAATATTTCTCAGTGGATTTCATCACCAGGTATGTGGAATTTCAATAGTGGGTTCCTTTATTTTACCCATTAGGTCCCTATTTTTCAGTCAAATTCTTGATTCTTTTCATGATTAAACCTAGGATTTCTAGATATACAACAGAATTTCATGAATTTATTAAATATATGTTCCAAATCAGATTTCAGTGTTATTATTCTGTTTATCGCATGAATTTTAGAACCCTTGCTATTTATTTCTTTAGTTCTTGAATTACACATGCTAGGTTAGATAATTCAGTTACACATGCCTCAGTTATAAATGCATAATTACCAAATTAATTATTGCATTCTCAATTTGCATGTTCAGTTTTGAGCTATCCAATATTTACATAAACTCAGTCATAATCAGTTAATTACATGATTCATTGGGAGTAGCATAATACCGAGTTGGAGTAGGGTTCAGCGTACCCAATTAGTCCCAGAACTAATAGCAGAGTAGGTTGTAAGTCCCCTCTGTGGGCATCAGTTTAGTGATCTTTCCAGCATGCCTTTATACCTCTGCAAAGGTATATTGGGTCCTCTCGATGGGGCGTATACATCGGACTCCATATTAAGATCATGTGTTTTATTATCGGTTATTAGTAGCTCTCACAGTCAGTCGGACTCTAGTGCATTGACCATATTTACAATTCAGTTATCATTTAGTCTTAGCATGTTATTAATTTGGTCATTGCATCCATTTAGCTCAGAATTCAGTATATCATGTTCAGATTTATCTTTGTGCTTGTTCATTTATGTTTTATTTCAGCTTCACTCTATTCTACATGCTCAGTACATTCAAGTACTGACGCATAGGTGTGCTACATCTTCTTCTGATGTAGGTTCAGGTTCTCAACATATAGATCACTCATAGATCGATTCCTATCTCCAGTTCAACAGATTCTGTAGTGAGTCCTCATTCTCC
The DNA here is from genome assembly GCF_001406875.1 of Solanum pennellii. Lineage (NCBI taxonomy): Eukaryota > Viridiplantae > Streptophyta > Magnoliopsida > Solanales > Solanaceae > Solanum > Solanum pennellii. Next base: position 31,875,098 of record NC_028640.1, read on the forward strand.
GAGGACAATAGTCATGAGTTTATTTCATTCTTTTAGTCATTTAGTTTCAATTTTCGCTAGACTTAGCTGAGGCTTGTGTCAGCATTTCTAGTCAGTTAGAGGATTATTTCAGACATAGTTTCAGCTTGGTGTTGAGTTAATAGTTTCTTTGTATTAAACTCATCAATATTTCATTTATCTCACTTATAGAATATGGGTATTCCCCATCTTTTCAGTTTAAATTATGATTTAGCTTCTGCATTCAGTTTATTATCATTGGTATTATCCTCAACAATTCATAATCAATAGCTAAGGATAGTAATAGCATTAAACAATACATAGTAATCTAAGCATAATTCCATTAACNAAAAATTGGAGAAGAAATCAGTTGAAAACCCATTTTCTAGCTTGAGCTTGAGCTTGCCTCCAATGGTGTCACACCTCAAAACCCATCTTCTCTAAGCCATTATCAAGCATTAAACAATAACAATAGATCAATCCTCAACAATTCATAATCAATAGCTAAGCATAGTAATAGCATTAAACAATACATCGCAATGTAAGCATAATTCCATTAACATCCAACCAAGATCACAAAACCCTCTTTATCAAATTGAGAGATTAGGGAGATCAAGGGTTCTTCAAGGAATCAGATTGAAAATCATCTTAATAACCTTGAGTAATTTATCATTAAATGTCTTTGAAAACCATTTGACAATGAACCCATGTTTAGATTGGAAATTGGGATGTTTAATCATAGAAACTCTTCGGAAAATCTTTGATAGAACTCCTTGAATAAAAAGTTATCCAAGAATCAAGAGTTACCATACCTTTTGATTGAAGACCCATAAAAATTGGAGAAGAAATCAGTTGAAACCCATCTTCTAGCTTGAGCTTAAGCTCGCGTCCAATGGTGTCACACCTTAAATCCCACTAAGACAGACAGACACGCGATGCCCTAAAGTCCTGAGAGTACCAACCTGTAACCTGTGCTTAATATGCATATAACTATAACAATCGTGTGACAAGTTCACTTAGGATGCAGCAATATGAACCAACATAAGTAGACCCAAAACTATACAAGACTTGGTCGTTGAGGCCAAAACTCTTTAAGGCGCAACTAAACTATATACATAGATCTAAAAAGCTTCTAAAAGATAGAAAACCTTAGAGTAGGTCGGGATAGACCCACCTTAACCTTAACTACAATACAGTTCCAAAATGAATTTACCAAGGACTCAGTATAGCTATGAATCAACCTGGAGCTCACCAAAAGTAGCTGAGTGTCATGTGCTCCTAGTGAGGAGGTCTACTGGCTAGAGTACCTGTGCCTGCACTTGAAATGCAGCGTCCCCCCACAAGGGATGTCAGTATGAAAAAATGTACTGAATATGTAAGGCAATAACATATGTAATATGAGGGTCAAATGAAATCAAGTATCAATATATGAGTGCATAGATCAGGAGAGAAGACCACCTTTGTATATTCTTTTGAGAATGTAAGGGTGGTGTAATGCACCGATGTCCTCCTTATCTATCTCCTCATATTCGGGTTGAATTGATTTCCTTCTATTCTCAATTTCTACCTTTACCAATCTTTCCTCCATAGCTCCCACCCTTCCATTCATTTCCGCTACTTGCTTAGTGAGTTGGTGGGAACCTCTATGATGTTCTCTATGATTTTCCCAATTGGACTTGTATTTGACATGATACCTATAAAACTTAACAAACAAGGTTAGTAGCAAAAGCTTCACGTCACTCGTATGTAACTCTGAACTCACCTTCTATGGCGTTGCCTCAAAATTGATAGTGAAAACTCCATTCAATCAACTCTTCAAAGAACGACCCAAAAAATACTAACGGACTTAAATAAAGAAGGTTATCAATGAATTGAGATGTGAAAAGTAGAATAAAGAAGTACCAAAAGATTCTGATTCAAAATAAACGAAGTAACAAAAGTAGAAGAATTTTGTTACTTTATTTGAAGGATCAAAGAAATGATTTGATGATTAAAACTAGTTAAAAACTAATAAAATATGTTAGTTAATTGTTAAATAGTTGAAAAATATAAGAAAAATTAGTTCAAAAGAAGAAGAAGTGAATTTGGACACTTGGAAAATTTTTGAGCCTCGAAAAGTTCATCACTTGTAAAACTTTGATTAGATGATATGATGATTAAAACTAGTTAACAATTAATTAAACATGGTAATTCATTGTTCTTTGTTGAGGAGTTGATGTTAAAAAATGGTAGAAAAAGAATCACGAAGTTTGGACACTTAAAAAATTTCTACATCCAAAAACATTCCATACTTAGAATAGGGAAACTTACATAGATATACTATAATAAAAAATATTTATCATTTATAGAAATAATATTTTCTTTTCACTTGATCACTTTTATTCATTTATAATACATGTTTAATACATTTTACAAAGAATAATTTATTATTCACATATAATACAAATTTTAATAATGAATAATACATTTATCACACATTTAATACACTTATAACAATATGACAATTTTTTTACCAAACAAACATGATATATTTCAAAAAGCAATTATAATTCATATATATATTGCATACATAATTCACTTTTAATACATATTACAGATTTAACAAAGCATTGCTATAAATTGTAATAAAAAAATATATCGCTAAAATCAGTAATTATTTTTTGAAATGTATTGATTTATGTAATTTTTCCCTTAGAATATTTGGGGTAGAAAAACCTGCAGGTTTTTTGGTCTCTAAAACTGACGCAAGTGTGACTAGGCAGTGCTGGCAGGCTGTCTGCTGCGCTGGTTGCTGATGCAATGCCGTGTGGCGCTGGCGTGACAGATGGCATCTGATGTGGCTGCTGGCGTGGAAATAAATTTTTTTATATTTCTTTATTTTTTCAAAATTCCACTAATGGATCCCAAAAAATACCTTTGACCAACTTTGACTTTAGAAGTTGGAACAAATGTACTTTCTACTTTCTTCTTCTTCAAGAACAACTTAAAGACACCATGACCACACACTAAACCCCAATACACTCAAATCAACTCGAAAATTGGCTCAAAATATAGGATTTTCTTCCCTTCAATGAAATCAAATAGCAACATATGTGTGCATAGATTAGGAGAGAAGACCACCTTTGCTTACTCTTGTGGGATCAAGTAAGTTACATTATTTTCTTTACTTTTCTGTATGTTATAATCCTTGTAGGGCATGTGATACAAGTGACCAGCTGATCAGTGGTAGAAGAAAATGACCCATGCTAGGTGTATTAACCCCTAGGATGCGGTCAAATACACAACTTCGATGGCCCACGCTAGGCTTTCGCCCCTGAGCTGCCACCCATCTATACCAATAGGGATCTGCCCATGCTAGGCTTTCGCCTCTGAGCTGCCACCCTTATGTACCAGTTGCGATCAACCCATGCTAGGCTTTCGCCCCTAGGCTGCCACCCGTAATTATATAGATTTCTTCACTTAGATTCTTTAATCTTTGAGATTGTTGTTCATCAGTTCATAACTCGTTTGAGATGTTATTTTGGTGGTAATAATCATTTTGGAGATATGGAAGTACGGACCAATAATAGAAGACATGAAAATAATACTTCAAGGAAATAACAATGACATAAGGAGCTATGTGACATCAACACATTACTTTAAGGGATTAATGACACAATTGACTTCAAACAACAAAGATGACTGATATACTATCATGATTCAGCCCCCCTTTTTGGCTTTAATGTACAATTTAAGTCATGGCAAGCTAAAATTAGTAGCTAACTTTGACTGATAATGTGCCCATACCACCACATCCTCATTCTCTGTCCATCACATACATTATACATTCTTTTTCCAAGATTAAACAAGTTGTGCCAATAGTAATATAAATAGAACAGCCCCAAAGATTCTTTAACATACAACCAAGTATTGAACTCACCACCCCCTTAAGTTCTTCATGAAAGAAATTCCTCACTCAAACTCACAGATAAGGAAAACAAAAATGGAGCAGTCACGTTACCTCAATTTCTGCAACTTCTCCTTATAATTTGAATTCTTTTAAGACTTCAGCTTCCCTTCACACTTGAACCAAAGAAGAAAGAAAGGTATTTTAATAACTAAGGAAGTGAGCTGTAGCTGCTGGAAATGCTTATGTAGTTGTATTAGAGTATGAATAACATGTTTTCCTAATCATCCATGGGAGAATTAAGCTAAATCCATGAGTTTTCACTTACCTTGATTTGCAGATATAAGGCTTTCTTCAAGAACCCTAGAAAACTTTAAGGTTGCTGGTTTAATCCTTGAGAGAGAGAGAGAGAGAGAGAGAGAGAGAGAGAAAGAGAGTTAGAGTTAAATTTGATTTTTATGTGTTAAAATGGGTGAAGAATATCTTCTCATATTGGATATATATAGAGATTTATTAACCACAAAAATATCCTCTAGAACCACCTTTTTTGGGTTCATTTTCAGCCATTAATTGGTCAAGTAGGTGATGCACCTGTTTGTGCACATCAAGCAGCTCAAAAGTTCAAACTAGGTGATGCACCTAGTTGCTTTCAATTGGGCTTTATCCATATTGGGACTTGGAAATTTTGGCCGTTGAGATATCTTTCAAATTTTAATTTCATTTAATAGGTTTGGGCTTCAAGTGACAGCCCATTAATATAAACCTAAATCTGGTCCATCAAACTTGTCCCTTTAACTATATTATAGTTTAAGTAGGTGATGCAGCTGCTAGCTTAAATTAAGCCAAGCAAGTAGCTCAATCATTTTATTTCAATTTCTGAATGTTAATCCCTTGTTCTTCAACTTAGCACTTAACTTTTAACTTTAAGCTCAATTACCACCTTACTATATCTACTTAAATACTTCTGTCAGAGTTAACTTGCAATACACATGCTGAAACGTGCAAGGCGTTACATCACCTCCCGAGCTAGTTTAAGTCAACACTAACCATATAAGAAACATGATCCCTCACCTACAGTATAAGTCTATATCAAGTATCATATGTATAGAACTACCATATACATAATACAGGCCGTCACATCCTTCCCCCCTTAAAACATTTGTTCTCGAATGTTAGCAATGTTGTCCAGCGCAAACAAGTTAAAGCCTATGTTAGTACTACTATTAATCACATTGAACATATAAACTTATATTTACTTGTCAATGCCTCCACTAATATTTTGATCTTTCTCACCAGTCTTGAAGAGATGAGGATACTTCAATTTCATTGCTTCTTCCGCTTCTTATGTAACTTTTTCTACTTGTTGGTTTCTCCATAGTACTTTTACAGAAGCTGTTTCTAGCCGCTGCTTAATCACTTTGACTTTTTCCATAGCTTGATGAACAAGAATTGGCCCAAATAAGGCAGGCTCACGTGTTTCGAACCAGCCAATTGGTGATATACACATTCGACCATATAAAGCTTTATAAGGTGCCATTTTAATGCTCGAATGGTAGCTATTGTTATAAGCAGATTCAATAAGTGGTAGGTGATCATCCCATCTACCCTTGAAATCTAATATACAGGCTCGCAACATATCCTCAAGTGTCTGAATTGTATGTTCTACCTGGCCATCCGTTGAGGATGAAAGGTTGTACTTAAATTCACTTGTGTTCCCAAACTCTTTTGAAATGACTTCCAAAAATTTGCAGTGAATTGAGCTCCTCTATCAGATATTATAGAATTGGCACTCCATGTAGTCGAACTATCTCTTTAATGTACAACCTCACATACTCTTCAACTGTATAAGTAGTCTTCACTGGCAAGAAGTGCGCTGCTTTGGTAAGTCTGTCAACTGTTACCCATATGGAGTTAAACTTCCGGAATGAGCGAGGCAAACCAGTGACAAAATCCGTGTTGATCATCTCCTATTTACAAATTGGAAGTTCTATACGTTGCATGTAACCTCCGGGCTTTTGGTGTTCTACTTTTACTTGTTGACAATTTGGACACTGAGCCACGAATTCTGCATTATTCTTCTTCATGTGCCCCCCACCAATACATTTCTTTCAAGTCATGATACATTTTAGTTTTCCTCGTATGAACAGAGTATCTTTAATTATGTGCTTCCATCATGATCCTCTTTCTTAGTTCATCTATATTAGGTACACACAATCTGTTTTGACATCGAAGTACTCCGTCTTTCTTAAGCTCAAATGCCTTTTTCATACCATGTAGTATATTCTCTTTAAGTTGTAAAAGTATTGGATCAGTGTACTGCTTCTCTTTCACTTCCACTACTAATGAGGATTCTGCCGCATTTTGCACAATATCCCCTTCGTCTTGAGATTCAAGAAGGCGGACGCCCAAGTTCACTAGTTGGCAGAGATCCTTAGTCATTCCTTGTCTTTCCACAGACTTCCCATAAGTGCTTGTCATTATTTTATGGCTTAAAGCATCAGCTTCTACATTAGCTTTACCGGGATGATATAGCTCTAGCCACCTTCGCTGCCTCAGATTTATGTCCTTTTGCTTAAAGATATATTGCAAGCTTTTGTGATCAGTGTATATTCAACATGAACTCCATACAAGTAGTGGAACCATATCTTCAAAGAAAACACAACTGCTGCTAGCTCTAGATCATGGGTTGGATAATTTTTCTCATGTGGCCGCAGCTGCCTTGAGCCATAAGCTATAACTTTACCATGCTGCATCAATACACAACCTAAGCCCACTCTCGAAGCATCACAGTACACTACATAGCCTTCTGTACCTTCTGGAAGTACCAACACAGGTGTAGAAGTTAATTTACTCTTCAGCTCTTGAAAGCCTCTTTTACACTCATCGCTCCACTGAAACTTGGTTTCTTTGTGTGTTAGCTTTGTTAAGGGTGCAGCCATGGAAGAGAATTATTCAACAAACCTTCTGTACAATATGACCTGCCAATTCAAGAAAACTACGGATATCCATAGGTGATGTAGGTCTCGGCCAGTTTTTCACGGCTTCTATTTTCTGGTTATCAACCCTTATTACTTCCTCAGATACAATATGACCAAGGAATTCCACAAATTTCAACCAAAACTCACATTTAGAGAACTTTGCATACAATTAACGATCACGGAGAATTTGTAAAACCTGCCGCAAGTTTTTAGCATGATCATCTTCCGATCTTGAATACACCAAAATGTCATCTATGAACACTATCATGAACACATCTAAAAATGGCTTGAACACCCTATTCATCAAATCCATAAAAGTTGGTGGTGCATTTGTTAGCCCGAATGACATGACTAAGAACTCAAAATGACCATACCGTGTTCGGAAAGCTATCTTGTGTATATTTTTGTTCTTGACACTCACTTGGTGATAACCTGACCTCAGGTCGATCTTTGAAAAACACCTAGCACCTTGTAATTGATCAAACAAATCATTAATTCTAGGGAGGGGATATTTTTTCTTAATTGTTACCCTAATCAACTGCCGGTACTCGATACACATTCTTAACGAGCCATCTTTTTTGCGTAAAAATAAAACTGGTGCTCCCCATGGGGACTTACTAGGCCTCATTAATCCTTTTTCTAATAAGCATTTTAATTGCTCCTTCAACTCACGTAATTCTGCCGGAGCCATTCTATATGGAGGAATTGAGATAGGTTGAGTATCTGGAAGCACATTAATACCGAACTCTACTTCTCGTTCTGGAGGCAAACCTAGAAGATCTTCGGGAAACACATCTGGAAATTCATTTACCACCGGAATGGATTGAAGGGTTGGTGGGTCCGTATCTACATTTTTCACTCTAACCAGATGGCATATGTATATCCTTTGGACATCATCTTCTTTGATTAAGATAACAAATACATTTACCTCTTGGAGCCCCAATATTACTTTTCCCTTCGAGGACTACCTCTTTTGGAAACTGGAAATGCACTATCTTAGTTCTGCAATCTACCGTGGCATAACAAGAAGCTAACCAATCCATACCCATTATAACATCAAAATCTACCATGTCTAGCTCAACAAGGTCAGCCAATGTATCACGACCACAAACAGTTACAACGCAATTACGATAAATCCTTCTAGCATTAATGCATATACAATATGTGAAAAGATGGACAATGTACCTGTAATCACATCCGGCGAGGCTTCTGATTTTGTCGATCTCCTATTGCATATGTGTGGTTCTGACCTCCACTAGAATTAGCTGCTCCCCTAGCTCCTCTACCACGACCTATAGGCATATGTAGTCCCCTACCTAAAGAAGGGGTTGATGAGGTTGACGCAACAACTGATCTAGTTGGTTGTGCAACGCCACCCACTCCCCTATGAGGGCAGTTTCTCATCATATGCCCTGGTGTGCCACACAAAAAACAAACATCCGTCCCAAACCTGCATGCACCTAGATGATTCCTGCCACAATGTTTACAAGGCTGTCGTAAAGGCCTTGATTGGCTCATACTTCCCTGCTCTTGATGACTTGCTATTTGTGAGCCTTGGCTTTCACTTCCTTGCCCAAACTGATTGCCCCTAAACCCTTGGAACCGTGGTGGAGCACTAGCTATAGAGTAGAAAGATGACAGCCTAGGTGGTCTGTTAGAGAACCGAGGCCTAAACTCACTTTGGGATGGTGTAAGCTGCCCCATGGATCTGGCCCTCTTAAAATGTCATGTTTCCGACTCTTGCTTCTTCTTCTTTGCCTTTCATCCTCCAAATTTTGCGCAAAAGCCTGCATCCTTGCTATATCCATATCTTTATTCAACGAAGCAATTGTACAAATATGAATCTAATCAATCCACAAATTGATGAACTCTATCCTCCATAGTAGCTACTACATTAGGAGCATACCTGGCCAAGGAATTAAATTTGAGACTATACTCTCTCACCTCATATTTCATTGGTGGAGATTCAAGAACTGATCCGCACGGGCCTCTCGGATCTCCAATGGCAGATAATGATCAAGAAATGTCTTTTTGAACTCTTTCCACATAGCTAAAGGTGCATTTATTCCCCTAGATTGCTTCCATGCTTCATACCACAATATAGCCACACCCTTTAATCTGTATGCAGCTAGATCAAGTGCTTCTTTACCACCTACATGCATAATATCCAAAATGTGTTTGATTTGATCTATAAAGTCTTGCGGATCTTCATTAGGATCTGACCCGGTAAATGATAGAGGGTCCAAGTTAAGAAAATCAAGTATCCGTGTTCCAGCTGATCTATCTATATCACTAGTACCTGCAACTGCACCTTCTTGCCTTTGGCAATGACCATCAACTATACGAGTCAATAATTGGACTGCATTCCTCAAATCTTGCTCGGTAGCATTGATAGGGGGTTCCTGAGGTTCATCTTCCCTCCTTAGTTCTTCAGGAGATGGAGGCGTCGGGGAAGTCTATGATAGAGACTCATCTTGAGCCCCACTTTGAACAGCTTGACTTGGTGGTGGTTGGCGGTCCCTTCTTGGGAAGCCACATCTACTCGTTTACCAGTACTTTTACTCCTTCTCGTAACTGGCATCTTTGCTATAATAAAATAATTGAGAAATTATATATGATTCACCTACAACACTGGTTCTATCGCACGATCAAAGAAATAAAATAAATGAGACAACTCCTACATGTCCCGTAGCCTCCTGTTTATATAAGCAAGACTCTACACAGACACGACTTTGTAGACTCCCTAGGATGACCTGCTCTGATATCACTTTTTGTCACGCCTCAAAACCCATTAAGATGGCAGGAACCCGATGCCCTAAAGTCTCGACAAAACCAACCTGCAACCTATTCTTACTATGCATATAACTATAACAATTGGCAAGTTCACCTAGGATGCAGCGATACAAAACAACATACATAGGTCCAAAAGTTATATACAAGACTTGGTCGTTGAGGCCACAACTCCTTAAGACACAACTGAACCATGTACATACGTCTACAAAGCCTCTATAAGATAGAAAACCTTAGAGTAGTCCGGGACAGACCCTCCTTACCCTTAACTACAATAAAGTACAAAAATGAATTTACCAAGGACTCAGTATAGCTATGAATCAACCTGGAGCTCACCAAAAGAAGCTGAGTGTCGTGTGCTCCTAGTGAGGAGGTCTACTGGCTGGAGTACCTGTGCCTGCACATGAAATGCAGCGTCCCCCCCACCCCCACAAGGGATGTCAGTATTAAAAAATGTACTGAATATGTAAGGCAATAATACGAGGGTCAAATGAAATCAAGTATCAATATATGAGTGCATAGATTAGGAGAGAAGACCACCTTTGTTTATTCTTTTGAGAATGTAAGGGTGGTGTAATGCACCAATGTCCTTCTTATCTATCTCCTCATATTCGGGTTGAATTGCTTTCCTTCTATTCTCATTTTCTACCTTTACCAATCTTTCCTCCATACCTCCCACCCTTCCATTCATTTCCGCTACTTGCTTAGAGAGTTGGTGGGAACCTCCATGATGTTCTCTGAGCTTTCCCCAATTGGAATTGTATTTGACATGATACCTATAGAACTCAACAAACAAGGTTAGTAGCCAAAGCTTTACGTCACTCGTATGTACTCACAACTCACCTTCTATGGCGTTGTCTCAAAATTGATAGTGAAAATTCCATTTAATCAACTCAAGATCACTTATCCTTTGTGATGGAATGGATTCTTGTGACACTTGAAAGAAGAACGACCCAAAAAATACTAACAGACTTAAATGAAGAAGGTTATCAACAAATTAGGATGTTAAAAGTAGAATAAAGAAGTACCAAAAGATTCTGATTCAAAATAAACCAAGTAACAGAAGTAGAAGAATTTTGCTACTTTATTTGAAGGATCAAAGAAATGATTTGATGATTAAAACTAGTTAAAAAGTAATAAAATATGTTAATTAATTGCTATGTAGTTGAAAAATATAAGAAAAATGAGTCTAGAAGAAGAAGAAGTGATTTTGGACACTTGGAAAAATTTTAAGCCACGAAAAGTTCATCACTTGTAAAACGTTGATTGGATGATATGATTATTAAAACTAGTTAACAAGTATGATGATTAAAACTAGTTAACAAGTAACTAAAGATGCTAATTAATTGTTTTTTGTTGAGTTGAAGGTAAAAATGGTAGAAAAAGAATCACGAAGTTTGGACACATAAAAAATTTCTAGGTCCAAAAACTCCCATACTTAGAATAGGTAAACATACATAAATATACTATAATAAAAAAATATTTATCATTTATAGCAATAATATTTTTTTCACTTGATCACTTTTAATTCATTTATAATACTAGTTTAATACATATTACAAAGAACAATTTATTATTCACATTTATCACAAATTTTAATACACTTATAATACAATGTGACAATTTTTTACCAAAAAAACATGATATATTTCAAAAAAAAATTATAATTGATATATGTGCATACATAATTCACTTTTAGTACATATTATAGATTTAACAAAGTATTGCTATAAATGGTAATAAACAAAAAGTATTGCTAAAATCAGTAATTATTTTTTGAAATGTATTAATTTATGTAATTTTTCCCTTAGAATATTTGGGGTAGAAAAACCTGCAGTTTTTTTATAACAACCCTAAAAATAGATATGCTAAGTAATGCTTAATGTGTCTAGAATGCCAACGATTAGATCGGATTCACACGGATTGATGCGTGTAAAACTAGACCTCGGAACCCTTGCTACATCCAAGCCAACTAACATGGGGAATTAGCTGAGCTAGGAAAGGTTTGGTCCAACCATGTAGGACTCTCGAATACGAAGATTTACTCAAAGGAGTCTTTACCGGACTTAAAAAGAGGAAATCTTAGGTTTGGAGGGTCTAGGGGTAAAATAGTTTTTTTCCAGGCTAAGGGTAGTATCATAAGTACCCTTAATATATAATTAATTCTTTAATTAATAAGGTGGAGGGACATTTTGGGGAGAGAGGGCCGAAATTGGGCTCTTGAAGTGAAGTCTTGCTCTACCCGGGTTCGAACCGAGGTTGAAGCAATGAATTAAATTGTTTTTAATTTAAGTTGGTAAATTAATATAATTAATTTATATTTATTAGTTAATAGCTGATTTAAAATAAAAGGAAATCAGATTTTTAATAACTAAATAAAACCTTATTTGACTAAGTCCTAAACTAGACTCCTAAGCCTAAGAAAACTCTTCTCTCCCACGCTCATCTCTCTCTCACGTCTCTATCACTCCCACTCACATTTTTCTCTGCCAAATAACGTACAAAAACAGTAGGTAAACCAAAGTTCTTCACACTTGAAGAACTCACAACGTAAATTATAAACAAACAACTAAGCAAACACGTTAGGCAAAGAGAGGGTTTTTCCGTCAAGTTAGTGTTGAAGCTCTTGGATTTGGACGTGTGTTTGGAGGGGTTCTCTGGGCAGCAAGTCAAGGTTTGAACATCAAAAAGGAATGGGTTCTCTTCTCTCTTGGTCCCTTTCCCAAGAGACCCCTTAAGGTTCAGAGTATTCATTCTGAAAACTAGGATCGTTCCCCGTTGCATATCCGTGTCACTAGCTCCCGTTGAATCATAGGTTGGTGATGTTTGCTGGTAGAAAACTAGGGATGAAACATGTTTTTGTGATGATTATGGGTTTATATGTATGTTTGGTTTGAATTATGTGACTTATGTTGATGTTTCCGAAAATGTACTACGTGTGTATGTGTGTGTTGCCGTGGCTATTGTTCATGGTTTAGGACTTGAAATGCCATGATAGTTCTTTATATTTCATGTACACATCTTGCTGTAAATGTGGTGTTCATATGAGTTGAAATGTGGCTTATTTGAGGGATAATCTCTTGGCTAAACGAATTCATGAAAACACACCTAAAACGTTCTAAATGCACTACAAAATTCCCCTAAGAACTAAGGTGTAACTTGATGAAAGGATGCTGAAAAATTAAAAGAAAATATCCAGCTTCTAGTGATGAATTTCGGTCAGCAAAGAGGGTTCAAAAGGTTGAAAAAATGAATTAAAACAAGTGAGTTCATGGGGGATTGAACCCGCGACCTCACCATGTTAAAAACCATGAAAATAAAGAAGTAAAAAGAAATGTAGTGAAGGGGTTTCGAACAATGGTATTGGCTGGAAAATGTAACTTAAAAGAAAAAAATAAGAAATGAGAGTAGTGGGATTCGAAAACACCACCTCAATCATATTTACGGAAGAGTAAAAGAAAAATAAAATAAAATGTGAGGCGTGGGAATCAAACCCACGACCTCTAGGCAGTGAAGGAGAGTAATGAAAATGAAAGAAAAGAAATGTGAGGCGTGGGAATCGAACCCACGACCTCTAGGCAGTGAAGGAGAGTCAAAGGAAATGAAAGAAAAGAGATGTGAGGCGTGGGAATTGAATACACGACCTCCTATGCAGATTTAAGGAGAAAAATTAAAAGAAATTAAAGAGGGGTTGTGCACAACCCCTCGACCAAAGGAGAGAAATTTAAAGGAAATGAAAATAAAAAGTAAATGAGGTTGTGGGGGTTCAATCCCACATCCTCTTAGTTCCATTAAGCGAAAAATGAAGAGAGAAATTAAGAGAAAAATAAAATGAAGGCATTGGGGCTCGAACTTGGGTCCCCAAGCCGTATGGATCAAACCAAAATGAATAAGAAAAATGTAAGTGTTGTTCAAGAGATTTGAAAACCGCGTTTCCTTGACCAAATTCCATATAGATGCATAAATCATAATTGAACAATATTTGGAAAATCAACATGTATTATCAACTCAACATCAAAGTTCGAAAGTTAGGTTGCGATCGGGGTGGTAAGTTTAGAGTTTGGTAGTTGTTGTTCTTCTTCCACTTGTATTCTTAGTTTGATTCCTTGAAGTGGGGTGATAACCGGATAATTCCCGATTTAGAAGTTGGCAAGCCCGTATTTTCTGTTTGGATTAGCTTAGACTATATGTGTCGTTGAGCCGGATCCAGAGGGTGTTCCCGTCGCCAAGCCTAGAGGAATAGGATCAAAGAAAATTAGTCAAAAAGGTAACAACAATTACTACACAAAGAATGAATTATTATGATAGTAATCTTTATAGTAGACATTTAAGCCAAAGGATACTGTTTTTCTCCCCGCTAGATTTTCACTTGAATTAAAATAAATTTACCTACCCATTAAAATATTTTAAATAGTATTAACATCTCTTCCACCTCTAATAAAATTACAAAAAATGAAAATGATATACAAAATTGAAATATTCCTAAAGAACACTTTAAAAGGTTTATAAAACAGGACACTTTGATTTTATTAGAAATTATAATATTAAAACTTCTGAGTCTAACATTCCAATTGATAAAATAATTGAAACTATTAGGTTATTAGCAACCAATAATATATAAGAGGAATTATAAATTTCTTCACATAGGATTTGTCCATGTAGCAATCATACCAATATATAGATTGGGACTACTAGATGTACTCGTATTTTTCTTTTAAGAGACAATAGATTATTAAATTTTTATGATTCACTATTAGCAGTACTACAAAGTAACCTTGCCAATGGCCCAATGTACACTAAATATTATCCTAATTATTCAGTAGATACTAATGATCAAAACGTAATTGATATTAAATTTAAATGTTAAAACTAAAAATATTTAAAGCTAATACTGCAAAAAAGCTATAATATATCGGGTATATTATAGATTAATGAAAACTACGTTAGCCGTTAAGACTAAAATGATAAGTAAAAAAGGAGTTACCATGCTCATGGAAACAAATCATAACCATAATAACACCTTTTTCCCAAAGATGATAAAATGGGATGACGCATTAACAAAAGATGATTGGCATTCTGACTCCATAACAGAGCCAGAAATTAAAGAAGAGAATCCACATATTGACCAAGTAATCCAATTTTCAGATGGAACAATAGATTTAAAATTTGTAAGATCCCAATCTTATGATCAAATATCTTCAAGTAAAAGAATTTCATTTTCTAGACCTTCTTTCTCCATATCTAAGGAGGAAGATGATACCCTTAGAGGTGATAGATAAGAAAGTAAAAGGGGTAGATTTTTCAGAAACTATTTCAAAAGTAGAATATGAAATTAAAAATCCTAAACTTATAAAATATACTAATCCCACTACTCGTAAAATTCAAGAAGTAAAGGATGTTTTATGCATGATTAGATTAGATGAACCTTTTGAACCAAATATTACATATTTAAATAAACTTTGGACTAGTCAAGAAAATTCCATTAAAACAATGGTATATACAAAGATATTCTTTATCAGAAAGAATAGCCTTAGAAATAAATGATTCGGTGATATGAAGAGAAAAAAAATGTAACATAGAACTTTTTAAAATGTTTGAATACACTGAAAAATTAGATGACTTAAAAGAGCCCTTAAACATGCTCGTTAATAAATGAAATACTACTAAAAATAATAAAATAGCTGAGTCTACGAAGTTTCCCCATTAGAAGAAATTACTTTACCAATAGAGAATAAAATAATTACTACCTCACCCTTTAAAATGGACATAATAAAACATAAAAGGTAATCCTTCAAACAAGGATATAAATAAAATACTACCAAAAAACAATTCACAAATCAATTACTTTACGTAGTATCTAATCATATCTTAAAACTTGATAATAAATCAGATATTAAGAATAAGCCAAGACCTTCCTATAAGAGTAAAAATAAAAATTTAGAAATTCATCCAATGTTTAAATGACCTGAACTTCCCAAAGATAAATTTCCTAAATTACAATAGAAACTTGATATTTCCTTTTTAGATATGCATAATGAAGAAA
Source organism: Solanum pennellii (assembly GCF_001406875.1). NCBI lineage: Eukaryota > Viridiplantae > Streptophyta > Magnoliopsida > Solanales > Solanaceae > Solanum > Solanum pennellii. The sequence continues at coordinate 31,890,792 of NC_028640.1, forward strand.
ATGAATTTCTATCACATACTTCGCACTCTGTAAGTGAGATTGTGGAATGAAATATTGATGGACTCTGTAACACCCCAGATTCTACGTGTACTAGTTCTATTTATATAACACTTATAAATTGCCTTGTGGTATAGTTATGGATTCGGTTTCCTATGTGACTAGTGGCAATAGAATAGGTTTAAAGTTAACTTTCTATAGATTTTGATGCGACCCAATTGAGTTGATGTTGATGGAAGTATTTAAACTTGAGATCATGAGGTGGTATTTGAGTCTAAAGTATAATGTAACATAGTGTATAAAAGTTCTAAGTTATGTTAAAGTTATAAGGTCTAGAAATGGAATAAAATATTTGAGGTGCTTGCTTGACTTCACTAAGGTAGTAGGTGACAAGTAGGTACATCACCTACTTTGACTTATTGACGAACCAAAAGAACAAGTATGTGCATCACCTTCTTTGACTTATTGACCAGCCCAAAGGACCAAGTAGGTGCATCACCTACTAATACTCTTTTGACCATGTTATTTGGCCAAGTACACCACACCTATTTGTATTAATTTAGCCCAAGTTGAATGGAAGAATAAGGGAAAAATGGACAGCCAAGTCCCAATCTTCCCAAGCCAACAAGAAATAATTTTAATGAAAAACTAGGTGCATCACCTACTTAAATGTGTGGCCCAAATTAAAACACATGTTGGCTGCAAATGAAGTATAAGAAAGGTGGCAAAAGGGACAATGTTCTTAAGTCCAAATGAAAAGTCCAAGTAGGTGGGTCACCTACTTGACAAATTATGGCCCAAAATGAGTGATAAAGTCAGCCAAAGCAGGTTCCTTTAAGAGAGATTGATATCAGCTTTTTCCAATCATTTTTTACTTTGACAAAAAATTTAATTTCTAGAGCTTTCTCTCTTCTCTATCTTAGATTCATACAGAAGCAATTAAATACCATTAGGGTTCTTGAATATAGGATGTACGGTGAATTATGGAGACGTTAAAGGACTTAAATATTGCAGGGAGTTTTGGGAAGGATCTGATACGAAGGTTGTACAATATATAGACACGATTAAAGGAATAGGGAAGGAAATAAAACACTCACTAGATTAATTGATTTGCTGCTAATACTAGTCTTACAACTTATTTTATTGTAGATTATTGATCTAAAGAGAAGGATCTCAAGTCATATGTTTTGAATTGTATAGCAAGGTATGTAAGGCTATTTGATTTCCTATTTATTTGGCATGAATCCAAAACTTGCATTACATAAACTAAGCTTTCTAAGTGCCCTTAGTAGTGATTGATCCATAGTTGCTGTTCCTACTCCCTAGAGCATTGAAGTGAGTACTCTAATATGCGTTTGTTACTAAATGTGAATGTTTACTCTACAAAGTGTTAGCATGCAAGGTTTAAACTTGTTTCACTGTCTAAGTACCCCTAGCATGTATTTCCCTTATATAAGTCAAAGTGATCCTAGATTACACATGGTTACATATGTTAAAAGGATGAATATGCGATCTGCCCATATCTTGTCAACTTGCTTCACTTGTTTATAGATATGTCATCTTGTCACATGTTCATAGGTTCCCTTTCTTTGTTACTATTAGTCTCATTGTGTTAGACTGTAAATTACCTCACAGGATTACTACTTGCTCAATTGTACGTTTATATATACTTACTTGGAATATGTATCCGTCCTTAAGTTGAATCTGCCCACATTCCCCCTTGGTTCCACATTCATGAACACCTTGTATTCGATGTCCCATTTTTCCATAGCCCCAATACTTTTCAGTGTTGTTTAGTTTAAATCTATTTTTACTAGGGTCATGATTTAACCTTTTTTTGTAATGACGGGGTTTTGCTGATTTATGGTCATTCTTATGACTTCTTTTAATTCCTTTAAAAGCCTCTTTTGATGGTGCAAATAGTCTAACATAATCAAAGTCTTGACAAAAATTTCCTAGTTCCTTTTGTGATACTTTACTATCCTTATTAGTTGATTTTTAAGTTTTATATTTGTACATAATATTAATCAAGTAATATTTATAAAACTTATGAGGTCACCATAGGTTAATTGATTATAAGAAATTTTTCCTTCAAACCTATTTTTTAAATTTATTCTAACCTTTTCAGCTAATTGTATTGGTAAACCAGTAATAAATTTTTCTGTCCAATAGTCATGATTGCAGTCTTTGCGAATCATAACTTTGCTTATGAAGATATCTTTATACCACCTAAAATCATCTAACTTTGAACAAGATAGATTAGATAAAATTTCTTAACTTCTATCTTGAAAGAATTGAGGTTCACCTATAATGTATTTAGCTATGCTATAAATTAAGCTGGCAGAAACATCTTCTAGAATTTGATTTTCTATAGTTTTTACCCCAGGTTCAGTTTTAACTATAGGGATAATAGTAGTTGCATTTACTACCTTTTCCCTATTATCTTCGGTGAGGTAGTTGTCCGACCAATTTTTTTAATGTGCCAGTAAATTCGGCGGTAATTAAAGTAGCAACTTGTTTATCGGATAAATTTTTTTTATGCCGTAATGGCCATACTAATTTCATATAATTTATTATTAATTTGATATTCTGCTAGTCCATCAATATTCTATTCCTCAATCTCACTTCCAGAGTGTGAAGTATGTGCTAGAAATTAGTTTTCTTCATACTGCATATCCAAAAAGGAAGGTTTCTTGTAATACCTGTTTTTGATGGAATAATAAGAAGCTAATTTATCAATTTTAGTATCATTATCGTTGGATGAGGTGTTTATGGCCTTGGATATAGTTTTTCATTAATTCCTACAAGTTCTTCAGTAATTTCAAGTTTCTCTTGAAAGTTTGAAAATTTATCTTTGGGAAGTTCAGGTAATTTAAATATTGGGTGAATTTCTAAATCTTTATTTTTAGTCTTTAGGAAGGTCTTGACTTATTCTTAATATCCGAATTATTTTTAGCTTTTAAAATTTGATTAGATACTACGTAAAGTAGTTGATTTGTATAATTATTTTGTTGTAGTATTTTATTTATTTCAATATTTGTAGGATCACCTTTTGTCTATTACGTCCATTTTAAAGGGTGATGTTACACCTCGTATTTTTATACGTAGCGCGCGTCATGAACTAGTAGATGTAAGTCCGGGGAATGAGATTTTATTTTAAGTTCCAAGTGATTAAAGGAATATTAGGCAAGGATGTTAATTCCAAATGTGATATTAAGTATGATTTGGCTAATGTAAGTGTCATTAACATTAAGTGAGGGATTAATTAGGGGCTGATTAGAATTAAATTAATCAAGTGGGTCCCACGTCTCAAGGCAAATTAAAAGAAATCAGATTGGGAGCTTGCCCTTAGTGGGGCACGTGTAGAGGGGGGTCTGCCTTCACTTCATATTATGAATGAGGTTGTGAAAAGCATTGCAAACATATCATCTTCTTCACCACTTAGCTTAGGCAGCCATGGAAATGGAGAAAACCAACCATGCAACTCTCGGCCAGCAGCTACAAAAGAATTTGGTTAGTAATCTCTTTGCTTGGTGTGTTAATTCCTTAGAATGCCATTGTTAATTAGTCATTAATGTTAAGAAAGGGGTGTGACAAGTATCTTAGGAAATTTGTTTTAGTTATTGAATGTGCTAAGTATGAACGGAAACCATAATCGGATTATTAGTGGTGTCGTGTTAGTGTTTGGGCTGTTTTGATTAAAGCAAAATGCGGGAAATTCTGTTTTGGCGTTATGTATATGTTAATGTGATTATGGGTATATACTCCAAAGGATGAATACGATAAGGTAGATGTGTTGCGAATTATAAAACGAGTTATCGCTCGGTGTGTCATTGTTTCGTTACTATGGTTGCCGAGACGGAACTGTTTTGGGGGGGCTGTTTAATATGATTCGTTGGGTTATATGTGCTATTGGTATTGCTGTGGATAATTTGGGTTGTTGTCGGATTTGGACAAAGTAAGGAAAATAGGGGAAGTGCTGCAGGATTTTCGTTAGATTATGAGCTAGCTTACAATAAGTAGTAAAGCGCGACGTCTATCTAATTGCGGCACGATTGTTGCTTGTTATAGATAAATAGCTTGAACAGTAAATATTGGACGTGCGGCTCGACTATACGGTATGTAACGCTATCCTTTCTTTCTTTGTTTGGCATGACTTTTAAAAATGAGCGAATGACAGTCAGGTTTGATTCTTACTTCTAGAGCGTCTAGGTGACGTATATTCTTGTTTCCACAACTATTCCTCTATATATCGGCTATGTCTAAGGCTATGGTGATTTCTCATATCTATGGTAGTGCTTCTTAGAGTCATTGAGATTTTACGTTTCCATATCGTATTAAAGGTTCATAATCTTGATAAAACGTTAATCTTTGGTAATACTCCTTGCTGGTTCACGTTGATTGTTCTATTGAGTTAGAAATAATGATTTTAATTGCATATGGTTGGTCATAATATTCTACTCATGCATAGAGTCATTTATCATTTCACCGAGTCCCAGGCCGGGTAATGTTCGTGCGAGTTTCTTGCATATGTCACCGAGTCCCTCACTAGAGGGTCGGGTATGTATATTATATATATGATTGGTGATGAGGATGGTTATGATGATGATGATGACAGAGATGATGTGATGACTATTTCACCGAGTCCCTCACTAGAGGGCCGGGTACATATGATGTATATATATGATGATTATTTTGCCGAGTCCCTTACTAGGGAAGCTGGGCACCTTATATGTTAAAGATATGCATGATTTTCACTTAAAAGGTACATGTGTAGCGATATCTTGTTTCGACTTATCATGTTGGTATCCTGTCATCTTTACCTTATGCTTTACATACTCAGTACATTGTCCGTACTGACCCCCTTTTCTTCGGGGGGCTGCGTTTCATGCCCGCAGGTGTAGACGCACAGTTCGGTGATCCTCCCGCCTAGGATATCTACTCTGCTGATTGGGAGAGCTCCACTGTTTAGGAGCCTAGTCGTTTTGGTACTTAAATTTCTATGTAGTCTTTTGCTTGTCTATGGGTACGGCGGGGCCCTGTCCCCTCGAGTTTCACTACTATACTCTTAGAGGTCTGTAGACATTATGTGAGTTGCATATATATGTTTTGGATAATGGTCTGGACATGGTTTGTTTGGGATGTCCGCTTGTACAGGGGCAGCCTTGTCGGCTGCGTACATCATTGTGTATTGTGTAGTGGCAGCCTTGTCGACTTGTATATGCTATTATGCTTTGGATAGTGGCGGCCTTGTTGGCTCGCGTATGTTGTTACGGTTGAATGGTTATGACTCCTTATGAGACAGATCCACTTTATATATATATATGGCGTTTGGGTTGGCTTGATTTGATTAAATTCCATATTTTCTTAGTTTCATTTGGTTATACTTCACAGGTTTGTATATTAGTGTCCAAAACGGGCACTAGTCACGGCTCATCGAGTTGGGTCGTGACAAAAGTTGCATCAGAGCGGTTCTTCCTCGGAAGTGTCTACAGACCGTGTCTAGTAGAGTCTTGTTTATCGGTGTGTTGTGCACCACATCTATAAACAGGAAGCTACAGGACATTTAGGATATCATCCTTTCTTCTTATTCTAGATCGTGCGTAGAGCTATATTAATAGGATAATCCCTCTCTAACGAATCCCTTTGTTTTTAGCTATGCCTCCAAAGAAAGCGACAACCGCCCAGAAGGGAAAATTGGTAGCAGAAGGTACTAGTCAGAACCGGAGAGTTACTAGGGCCCGTGCTCAGTCTATGCCTGGTATTGTGCTCAAGTCGGAGAGCTCTGCTACACCGCCACCGCTAGAGGAGCTTAGAGCAGCAGCAACGCCAGTTCGGGGGACACCACCACCAGCCCACGAGGCCCCAGCACCTGAACCTCCAGCTCCTCAGCCAGGGGCGGAGGATAGGTCCATGAGAGATGCGGTTCAGTTGCTGACTAGATTAGTGGCAGGTCAGGCTCGCAGGCATGGACTAGGAGTTGATCATGCAGACAGATCTGATAGCTTAAGGGCTCGTGACTTCTTAAGTTGTAATCCTCCAGAGTTCTTTGGGTCAAGGCCCCAGGATGATCCCCAAGAGTTTATTCGTCCGATGCAGCGTACATTGAGGATAATCAAGGCTTCGGAGACCGAGTCTGTTGAGTTGGCTACGTATCATTTGCGGGATGTAGCTATTAATTGGTATGAGTCTTGGGAGTTATCTAGGGGTGAGGGTGCTCCTCCAGCGGTATGGGATGAATTTGTGGAGGCTTTCCAGGGCCACTTCCTGCCTGCAGAGATGAGGCGAGCAAGAGTCGATAGATTCTTGCTTTGAGGCAGAATGGCAGGAGCGTTCGAGAGTATAGAATCGAGTTTGATTCATTGGCTAGGCTCGCCTACTATTGTGGCTGATATGGTAGACAGGGTACATCGTTATGTGATGGGATTGGATCGTTATCTGATTGACGGTTGTATGGCAGTAACTCTTCAGCCAGGTATGGACATTGCTCGGGTGAAGGCATATGCAAAGGGGGTAGAGGATCGGCACCGGGGACGTCAGCCAGATAGAGATTATAATAGAGGCCTGCATAAGAGGGCTAGATCAGCAGGTTATCCTAACGAGTTTCGAGGCGGGCAGTCTCAGCAGCATGTTAGATTTTTTTCCCAGCCAGCACAGAGTGCACCCCCACGTTCCATGGGTAGGGGGTTCGATCGTACGGGATATTTGGAAGCTGGTCAGAGCTCTAGGGCGTCAGGATCACAGATGGGCAGGGTTTTGAGCAAGTCGAGGCCACCTTTGCCTCGGTGTTCTCGCTGTGGTAGGTCCTATCCTGGGGAATGTCGTTGGGCTACATGTGCGTGTTTTTCTTGCGGCCGTTAGGGTCATACTATGAGGGAGTGTCACCTTAGAGGTAGTGCAGGTGGTATGGCACAGCCTACTAGGTCCGTTGCTGGTTCATCTTCTTCTGTGGCTATGCGCCCTACGGTGCAGGGTATTCAGGCGCCAGCAGGTCATGGTAGAGGACGTGGTGGAGCTTCCAGTTCTAACGGTCCCTCGAACCGCATATATGCTTTGACTAGTAGGCAGGATCAAGAGGCGTCACCTAATGTGATCACAGGTATATTATCACTATTCTCCCGAAGTGTGTATGCATTGATAGACCCAGGTTCCACCTTATCATTTATATCCCCCCTTGTTGCTAGTAGGATCGGAATAGAGTCTGAGTTGATAGAACCATTTGAGGTAGCTACACCTGTAGGAGATTCTGTTATTTATTGTGATGCTTCGGGTGTTGGGCTAGGATGTGTATTGATGCAGCATGGCAAAGTTATACCCTATGCCTCCCAACAACTTAGGAAGCATGAAAAGAATTATCCTACTCACGATCAGGAGTTAGCAGTCGTGGTTCATGCCTTGAAGATGTGAAGGAATTATTTATATGGTGTCCATGTGGACATCTATACAGATCATAAGAGTCTCCAATATATCTTTAAACAGAAGGAGCTGAACTTATGACAGAGGCTGTGGTTAGAGTTGCTAAAGGATTATGATGTTGATATTTTATATAATCCTGAGAAAGCAAATGTTGTAGCAGATGCTCTTAGCTGTAAGTCCATGGGTAGCTTGACAGATGTACAACCAGAAAGGAGGGAGATGGTTCGGGAGATTCAGCGGTTATCCAACCTTGGAGTCCGTCTGGCTAATTCAGAAGATAGTGAAGTTTCTATTCGAGAGGTTGATGAGTCCTCAATCATAGATGAGGTAAAGAGACACCAGTACGAGGACCCTATTCTGGCACAGTATAGAGATGCAGATCTTCAAAAGGAAAAGACCCCATTTAAGGTTACACCTGACGGAGTGTTACGATATGAAGGCAGATTGTGTGTTCCCGATATTGCGGGGCTACGACAGCAGGTTATGGGAGAGGCACACTCTGCCCGTTATTCTATTCACCCAGGGTAAACGAAAATGTTTCATAACCTCAGATGCTTATACTGGTGGGATGGCATGAAAAAGGACATAGCGGAGTTTGTTGCTCAGTGCCCGAATTGTCAACNGATGGGCAGGCTGAGCGTACTATTCAGACATTAGAAGATATGTTGCGGGCCTGTATTATTGACTTCAAAGGTAGCTGGGATGACCACTTGCCGCTCATTGAGTTTGCCTATACTAATAGCTACGATTCTAGTATCCAGATGGCACCGTACGAGGCCTTATATGGGAGGAATTGCAGGTCACCTATTGGTTGGTTCGATGTTGGCGAGACTAAGTTAATAGGCCCGGATATGATTCAGCAAGTTGTTGACAAGGTGAATCTTATTCAGGAAAGATTATTAGCAGCCCAGAGTCGATAGAAGTCATATGCAGATAATCGGCGTCGAGATTTGGAGTTTCAGATTGGTGACTGGGTATTCCTGAAGGTATCACCCATGAAGGGTGTGATGAGATTCGGTAGGAAGGGGAAGCTCAGTCCGAGATACATTGGGCCTTATCAGATTGTTCGTAGGATAGGCAAGGTTGCCTATGAGTTGGATCTACCATCTGATTTGGAAGCGGTACATCTAGTCTTCCATGTTTCAATTCTACATAAATGTATTGGTGATCCTTCTTGAGTATTCCCTGTAGATGATGTTCAGGTAACAGAGGAGTTGTCATATGAGGAGAAACCCGTAGCTATACTTAATCGCCAGGTTAGAAGGTTACGTACTAAGGATGTGGCTTCCGTCAAAGTGTTGTGGCGAAATAATAATAGGGAGGAGATGACTTGGGAAGCGGAAGACGAAATGAAGAATAAGTATCCTTACTTGTTCCCCGTACCTGCAGGTAATTCAATTCCTAGCTTGACTATATTGATTGATAAACGAGATTATGCAGTAAGTTGTGCTTTGTGAGGCATCTGTAAGCTACGGAATGCAGGTTGATAGGTGTAACTGTTAGAGAGACCTCGCTGGAATTTTTTTTTTGAAGACGCTAACTTAACATTCAAGGACGAATGTTCCTAAGGGGGGAAGGATGTTATGCCTCGTATTTTTATACGTAGCGCGCGTCATGAACTAGTAGATGTAAGTCCGGGGAATGATATTTTATTTTAAGTTCCAAGTGATTAAAGAAATATTAGGCAAGGATGTTAATTCCAAATGTGATATTAAGTATGATTTGGATTATGTAAGTGTCATTAACATTAAGTGAGGGATTAATTAGTGGCTGATTAGGATTAAATTAATCAATTGGGCCGCACCACTCAAGGCAAATTAAAAGAAATCAGATTGGGAGCTGGCCCTTAGTGGGGCACGTGTAGAGGGGGGGCTGCCTCAACTTCATATTATGAATGAGGTGGTGAAATGCATTTCAAACATATCATCTTCTTCACCACTTAGCTTAGGCAGCCATGGAAATGGAGAACACCAACCATGCAACTCTCGGCCAGCAGCTACAAAAGAATTTGGTTAGTAATCTCTTTGCTTGGTGTGTTAATTCCTTAGAATGCCATTGTTAATTAGCCATTAATGTTAAGAAGGGGGCGTGACCAGTAGCTTAGGAAATTTGTTTTAGTTATTGAATGTGCTAAGTATGAACGGCAACCATAATCGGATTATTAGTGGTGTCGTGTTAGTGTGTGGGCTGTTTTGATTAAAGCAAAATGCGGGAAATTCTGTTTTGGCGTTATGTATATGTTAATGTGATTATGGGTATATACTCCAAAGGATGAATACGATAAGGTAGATGTGTTGCGAATTATAAAACTAGTTATCGCTCAGTTTGTCGTTGTTTCGTTACTATGGTTGCCGAGACGGAACTGTTTTGGGGGGGCTGTTTAATATGATTTGTTGGGTTATATGTGTTATTGGTATTGCTGTGGATAATTTGGGTT
>NC_028640.1:31900771-31933063 GCF_001406875.1 Solanum pennellii
TTATAGATTAATAGCTTGAGCAGTAAATATTGGACGTGCGGCTCGACTATACGGTATGTAACGATATCCTTTCTTTCTTTGTTTGGCATGACATTTAGAAATGAGCGAATGACGGACAGGTTTGATACTTACTTCTAGAGCGTCTAGGTGACGTATATTCTTGCTTCCACAACTATTCCTCTATATATCGGCTATGTCTAAGGCTATGGTGATTTATCATATCTATGGTAGTGCTTCTTAAAGACATTGAGATTTTACGTTTCTATATCGTATTAAAGGTTCATAATCTTGATAAAACGTTAATCTTTGGTAATACTCCTTGCTGGTTCACGTTGATTGTTCTATTGAGTTATAAGAAATGATTTTATTTGCATACGGTTGCTCATAATATTCTGCTCGTGCATAGAGTCATTTATCATTTCACCGAGTCCAGGGTCGGGTAATGTTCGTTCGGAGTTTCTTGCATATGTCACCGAGTCCCTCACTAGAGGGCCGGGTATGTATATTATATATATGATTGGTTATGAGGATCGTTATGATGATGATGATGACGGAGATGATGCGATGACTATTTCACCGAGTCCCTCACTAGAGGGCCGGGTACGTATGATGTATATATATGATGATTATTTTGCCGAGTCCCTTACTAGGGATGCTGGGCACCTTATATGTTAAAGATATGCATGATTTTCACTTAAAAGGTACATGTGTAGCGATATCTTGTTTCGACTTATCATGTTGGTATCCTGTCATCTTTACCTTATGCTTTACATAACTCAGTACATTGTCCGTACTGACCCCCTTTCCTCGGGGGCTGCGTTTCATGCCCGCAGGTGTAGACGCACAGTTCGGTGATCCTCCCGCCTAGGATATCTACTCTGCTGATTGGGAGAGCTCCATTGTTCCGGAGCCCAGTCGTTTTGGTACATAACTTTCTGTGTAGTCTTTTGCTTGTCTATGGGTACGGCGGGACCCTGTCCCGTCGAGTTTCACTACTATACTCTTAGAAATCTGTAGACATTATGTGGCTTGCATATATATGTTTTGGATAATGGTCTGGACATGGTTTGTTTGGGATGTCCGCTTGTACAGGGGAAGCCTTGTCGGCTGCGTACATCATTGTATATTGTGTAGTGGCAGCCTTGTCGACTTGCGTATGGTATTATGCTTTGGATAGTGGCGGCCTTGTCGGCTCGCGTATGTTGTTACGGTTGAATGGTTATGACTCCTTATGAGACAGATCCACTTTAGATATATATATATATATATGGCGTTTGGGTTGGCTTGATTAGATTAAATTCCATATTGTCTTAGTTTCAGTTGGTTATACTTAACAGGTTTGTATGTGAGTGTCCAAAACGGGCACTAGTCACGGCCCATCGGGTTGGGTCGTGACAGGTGAGGCAGTAACTATTTTATTCTCTATTAGTAAAGTAATTTATTCTAACGGGGAAATCATAGACTCAATTATTTTATGATTTTTAGTAGTGTACCATTTATTAACGAGCATGTTTAATGACTTTTTTTGGTGATCTAATTTTCTGGTGTATTAAAACCATTAAAAAAATTCTATATTACATTTTAATCTCTTCATATCACTGAACCATATATTTCTAAAGGCTATTCTTTCTGATAAAGAATATTTTTGTACATATACTATTCCATTTAAGTGGAATTTTTTGACTAGTGTAAAGTTATTCTAAATATTTAATATGTGGTTCAAAAGGTTCATATAATCTAATCATGCACAAAGCATCCTTTACTTCTTGAATTTTACTAGTAGTGGGATTAGTATATTTAATGGGTTTAGGATTTTTAATTGAGAAAATGTACAAGTACCCCCTCAACCTATGCCCGAAATCCCAGAGACACACTTATACTATACTAAGGTCCTTTTATCCCCCCTGAACGTATTTTGTAAGTAATTTTCTACCCCTTCTCGACCAATGTGGCACTAGCTTAAAAAAATTCAACCATCATTGGGCCCACAAGATAGTGCCATGTAAGAAGAAAAGGGGTAGAAAATTACTATTAAAATAAGTTCAGGGGGGTAAATAGGACTTTACTATAGTATAAGTGTGTCTCTGAGATTTCAGGCATAGGTTGAGGGGGTACTTGTGCATTATCCCTTTTTAATTTCATATTCTACTCTAGAAATAGTTTTTGAGAAATCTAGCCACTTTAAAATTTATCTATCTCCTCTAAGGATATTTCATCCTCCTCCTTAGTTATGGAGAAAGAAGGTCTAGAAAATGACATTTCTTTTACTTGAAGAGATTTGATCATAAGATTGGAATCTTACAAATTTTAAATCTATTGATCCATCTGGAAATTGAGACTTGGTCAGTATGTGGATTCTCTTATTTTAATTTCTGGCTTCGTTATGGAGTCAAAATGCCAATCATCTTTTGTTAATACGTCATCCCATTTTATCATCTTTGGAACAAAGGTGTTATTATGGTTATGATTTGCTTCCGTAATCATGGTAACTCCTTTATTACTTATCATTTTAGCCGTAGGGGCTAAGTTAGTTTTCATTAATCTATAGAATACTGTATATACTATAGCAGCGGCTAAGTCCCTACGCTGTCGTTGGACAGACGGCGTCAAAACTTAGGTAGCGGTCGGGGTGGTAAGTTCAGAGTTTGGTAGTTGTTGTTCTTCTTCCACTTATCCTCTTAGTTTTATTCCTTGAAGTGGGGTAGTTGGATAATTTCCGGTTTGGACGTTGGCAAGCCCATACTTTTCGTTGGATTAGCTTAGACTGTGTATGCCGTAGAGCTGAACCCGGAGGGTTTTCCCATCGCCAAGCCTAGAGAAATAAAATCAAAGAAGGTTAGTGAAAAAGGTAACAACAATTACTACACAAAGAATTTATTATTCCAGTTGTGATCTTTAAAGTAGAAATTTAAGCCTAATGATAGTGTTCTTCTTTCCACTAGATACTTTGTACTGTATAAACTCTTAATTATTCATGTCACTCTACCATGTGTAAAAGACTTAGAATATTTAATATTGACTACCATAAAAGGTAATAAAATAATAAGAATTGATACTACTTTAGTAAAATCTATTAAAAAATTTTTAAAAATTGTATGTATTGGCATGATTCATTTAGATGAACCGTTTGAACCAGATCTTAATTATTTCAATAAGTTTTGGACTAGTCCGGAAAACTCTATTAAAAAATAATGGTATATTTAAAGATATTCTCTATCATAAAAGATAACCTTTAGAAATAAATGGTTTAGTGATATGAGAAGTTAAAACTTAATATAGAGTTTTTCAAATGGTTTGAATACACGGGAAAATTAGACGACCAAAATGAGTCGTTAGAAATACTTATTGATAAATGGTATACTACTAATAATAAGGTAATTGAACCTAAAATTCTTCCTTTAAAATAAATTAGTCTACCCACAATGGTAGAATTGTTACTACCTTACCTTTTCAAATAAATATAATCAACACTAAAGAAAGTAGAACAATTCCTTCTTACAAGGATATAACTAAAAATCTAGAAACTCATCTAATATTTAAACTACCAGAATTTTCTAATATTAAATTCCTAGAGTTTCAAGAAAAGTTTGAAATCACGAATAATCTTATTAATAAAAAACTAAAATCCGAATAAAAAATTACTAATCCTTTATTAAAAAGAAATGATAATAATATTAATAAAATAAGCTCTAATTATTCTACAAAAAAGAATTATTCTTTTCCGGATATACAATACAAAGAAAATGAGAGTTTATCTCATACTTGGCAGTCGGAAAAAAAATTAGCTGAATGGAATATTAATAACCAATACAACATATGATGAAATTACCTACTATAATTATAGTTGGGTTTACCAGCATATTAAAGGATAAGTTTAAAAGAAAAATCCCTTATAAACAATTAACCTATGGTAATCTCATAAGTTTTATAAATATTACTAGATTAGAAATAAGTATTAAACTTAAAAATCAATTAAAAAAAGCTAAACATCATCGTAAAAATTATAATGATAAACACGACAAAATCTATATTAGTTAATAAAGACATTAAATGTGTTGGAACTGTGGAAAACACGGTCACCATGCTAAGATTAATCAGGCCCCTATTAAAAAGAAGGATACGATAAATAGGTTAGAACTAGAAGATAATATTATGAATAAATTATACTCAACTCTTAATAAAAATCACACTAGTTCCAAAAGAAATTATAATAGAGATAACCAACATAATATAAAGGATAATCTTGCCCAAAGTTAGACTATTTTAGACGGTATAAAGATATTTTTTTAACAAAGTTATGATTAGAAAAGACTGTAATCACGATTATTGGGAAAAAAATCTATTAGTAGTCTACCCAAGCAACTTGCTGAAAAGGTTTGAATAAAATTAAAAGATAGATTTGAAGGGAAAATTCCTTACAATCAATTTACCTATGGTGAAATAAGTTTCAAAAGTATTACTGAATTAGAATTATTTACCGATATAAAACATAAAAATCAATTAAAAAGAGATACTAAAATATCACAAAATGAACTAGGAAACTTTTGCCAAAATTTTGGTTATATTAAACTACCTTCCGCATCAAAAGAGGCTTCTAAAAAAGAGAACAATAAAATAAACATAAACCAGAAGAACCTCATCATTACAAAAGAAGATTCACAAGGTCTAACCTTAACCCTGGTAAAATTAGATTTAACCAGATAACACAAAAAGGTGTTGGGGCTGTGGAAAAACAGGACATCGAGCCAAAGACTGCCCAACCACTAATAAAAAGAAAGAGAAAATTAATATATTAATTTTTGAAGAAGAAGTAAAAAAATTGATTATATTTTATTTTAGAAGAAAATAATTCCTCCCCCGATAAAAATCTTAGCGACAATGATCAGCTATAGATGGCCTATAGTTCTGAAGACAATAAGTCGTTAGGCACTTCTGAATGTGGAAGTGCAAGTTGCACCTGCAAAAGTCATTCCATAAATGTCATTACTAGTAGCAATAAGAAAACGTTCCTTAATATGATAAATCATATTTAAAATCCTGATTTTACGAAAAAATACCTAATAATTACCTTAAGAAGTTTAGTCTTTGAAAAACAACCTAACAATAAAACTATTAAACCTTTTGATATGACAAATGTTATGAATAAATTTAAACAACCAATTTAATCCAAAATAAATTTATAAAATATTCTGGAAGAGATCTTACAAATAAGAGATAAAATAAATAAAACTAAGCAGAAACTCAACACCTTAGAAAGCTAACACAATTACTAAGTTACCACCTAATCAGGAACCGAAAAATTATAAATCTGAACCTGAAGAAACATCAAAAGAAGTAGAATTCCTCATAGAATCTCTATCTAAATTAAGAATTAATACCATCACGGTTATTAGACCGCAATGCATTTATGCTAAAATACTAGGTCAAAATCTTATATTCCCCTACTTAAACTATATATTAAACCTAAAAGAGAAAAATACTTTTAAAATAAATCTGTTTGCACAACTAGAAAATTATACAATTACTAAATCTTCACCTCCTCCTAGGTTTTACCTAGATTTCTTTTTAGCACTAGGATCTACTCAATTTTAAAATAATTTAATAATGACTGCAACGCAACACAAAATATTTTTTATAAAATTTGTGCATTTTATAGATGGAAAATGTTATTATACAACTTTGTTTTTAAAATAAAGGGAGGAAATCTCCCAAAAATTCTAATAAAAGAATTTTTCAAGGAAATAATGAGGCCAGGACATTTCCTGACGTTCAAACCCGAAGAAAAGATGAAACGACCATTTTATGAAAAGATTTAAATAATCAGAAGATATATACATACTGTACCCTCACCACTAAAAAACCTATAACTAGCTCACACAAGTTACAACCACTTCATTCAGTTTCCATGAAAATTCATCCTCCTCGATCAATAAAAGTATTTCAATCCAAACATAGGATAGTTACAAGATGAAAAATGCATAGATATATCAACAAGAGAATTTGGGGGCCACTCCCCAAAAAGAAAAAGATAAGGTTACTCCAAATAAAAAACAATTTGAGTTAACAGTTTTACAGGTATTGGCAATTACCGCACTTGATAAAAATATGGAAATTATGAAATCCAGGACTTACTAAAGCCCTGCTACACCAACAAACATTATGTGGAGACGGAAGATCCCCTCAAGACCCGGAGGTATTATGAATTTATTTTAACAGATACCAATTCGGTAGAAATTGAGCATATTTGACGAAAGTAATCCAGATAGTATACAATATTCAAAGTTCACTATCAAAAGAATCTTGAGTTCGTTGAATGATTTGACGATCATCTACATACCCTATTCACTTATCAAAAGATCATCTACCCCAAACATATAATTGGTATGATTGTAAAGCAGCCTAGTGTAACTTTATTTTTTTTAGACCAAATACCCACACTTGATTTATCAAATATTCAAAAGAAACGATGAATGCGATAATTTCTCGATGATTTTACGAATGGTGGAATCACTTTGGAGGAAATAAATAGGTATTATCAACTCAACATCAATTACAGTTTGAGAAATTTCAGGTTTGAAAGAAATATATCTACCTGATAAGAAAATATTAAATTATGCAAGTTCTTTATTGCAAAAAGGATCTCTTATATTATTAGTTGGTCCTTCGACTTTCGCGAATTTAAGAGGATCAAGTATTTAAGCAAGACCATTAAAATTAAAGGATGGGCGCCAGTTAATCGCAAATATAAGTTAGATTCAAGTTCATCACCCAAAGGGATTATGACAACTACAAAGAAGGATTAAAAAGAAGGCTCAAGGAAGACTTATTTAACATCAACACTGATACGGAATCAAAATTTGAGTTATTATACTGCTGCCTCCCATGAAGAGCTTAGCAACGGAGATATGTTAGATCTACAGGGAATAGCACAAGCAAACCTTCTTAATAAAATAAAGTGCCAGCACACTTTGATGATGAAGAAATAAGGATATGTATCATCTTCAATAAAAACAACAAAGTGCCAAGCATGTGTTATCATTTATTATGTCAACAAATAAGCAAACAGGTGAACCCCGCAGGAATAAAGTCTAAAGCCACAAAGTGACAAAGTGGGCCTTGTAGGAATAAAGCCACAAATTTACAAAAAGACAAAATAACAAGATCTATGTTTTGAAGATAACATTTCAGCAAAAAAAGATAAACATGCAGTGAAGGCTATGTTTAAGTAGTTCCAACTACGTGGCATCTATTCCAAGCCACGTACAATTATCATAAATTATTTGTATTAGGTAGTAGGTACGTGTAAAAAGAATAATGTGTCTTAGTGTATGCACACATGTAAAATATATAGCATAATAAGTTAGATTAATCAGCACTTTTGAGGCCTATTTAAGGCTTTCAACTTTTACAGTTGAGGGCATTCAAAACCTTACGGACATTGAAACCTCTCTACACCTTCACCCAATTTCGCATCTTTTCCAATTCCATTGTCATCTTCCATGTTCTCTCTCTTTCCCTATCAATAAAATTTTTTATTGTAAGTATTCTCTCTACTGTTTTGTTTATTTGTTTCCATGTTTTAAAAAGTTTTACTTTTACTATTACTTTTGTTATTCTCTTTTCTTTAAGCTTTCTTAAAGTTTTGTTTTAAGCTTTTGCTTGTTCTTGATTTCTTCCGTTACTTTTTCAAATTTTACTTAGGACTCCATCCCGGAACTCGATCCGTCCCCATTGGAATTAGAGTCAAGTTGGTCGTGAAAGATATGAGTAGGAGCGGCGAAGTCCCTACGCTGTCCTTGGGTGGACAACGTCGAAACTTAGGTTGTGGTTGAGGTTGTAAGTTGGAGTTTGATAATTGTTATTGTTCTTCCACTTGTCTTCCTAGTTTTATTCCTATAAGTGGGATAACCAGATAATTCCTAGTTTAGACGTTGGCAAGCCCTTATTTTTCGTTCGATTAGCTTAGACTATGTGTGTCGTAGAGACAGACCCAGAAGGTGTTCCCGTCCCCAAGCCTAGAGGAATAATATTAAAGAAAATTAGTGAAAAAGGTAACAATAATTACTACACAGAATTTATTATTCCGATAATAACCTTTAAAGTAGGCATTTAAGCCCAAGGATAGTGTTCTTCTCCCCGCTACATTCTCCCTTGAATTAAAATGAATTCACCTACACATAAAAATATTTTAAATAGTATTAATATCTTTGGCACCTCTAATAAAATTGCAAAAATAGAAAATGATCTACAAAATTGGAATATTCCGAAAGAACACTTTAAAAAGTTTATAAAATAGGACACTTTGATTTTATTAGACATTATAATATTAAGACTTCTGAGTCTACCATTGCTATTAATAAAATTATTGAGACTATTCAATTATTAGCAACTAACGATATTAATATATATAAGAGAAATTATAAATTTCATCACATAGGACTTGTTCATGTAGCAGACAAAACCATTATATAGATTGGGTTTAGATGTACCCATATGTCTTCTTTTAAGGGATAATAGATTATTAAATTTTGATGATTCATTATTAGCAGTACTACAAAGTAACCTTGAAAATGGTCCGATATACTTTAATTGTTATCCTAATTATTGAATAGACATAAATGATCAAAATATAAATGATACATTAACTTTAAATGTTAAAACTAAAAATATGAATAGTAAAGCAAATGCTAGAAAAATAGCCATAATATATAGGATAGATTATAGATTAATAAAAATTGAGATGAAATAAATGAAATTAAGCAGAGTCTCAACACTCTAGAAGTTGAATAGATTACTAATAAAATGTTAAATAATCCACCACCTAAGCAAGAACCAGAAGAAAATAAGTCCGAACCAAGAGAAACATCAAAAGAAGTAGAGTCTCTCATAGAACCTCTATCAAAATTAGGAATTAATACAATTACGGTCATTCGACCACAAAGCTACCACATACCCGTCATATTAATCAGAGATAAAATTACATCATTCATAAAATTACTTTATTTGATACAGGCGCAAATAAAAACTGCATTATTGAAGGATTAATTCCACGTAAGTATCTATGTAAAGACACTATAAATTTTAAACTCATGAATGCTTATATATATATACAATAATGAAATTGGCTTCGTAAATGATTTCATGATAACCAAAGACATAAATGAAGAAATTATATTAGGTATTCCATTCATAACCCAAAGAAATCCTTATACCTCTCAATTAGATGAAAATCCATACCAAAGTGCTAGGGAAAATCTCATCTTCCCCTATCCAAATACTATGTCAAAAAATGAAAGTAATTTCATAAAGGATAAAAATATATTTCAAATAAATTCACTTTTACATCAAGAAAATTTTACAATAAAGATTATTAAACCTTCTCTTCCTCCTAGAACTTTTTCGTAGCACTAGGAGAACTATCTTCTTTCAAAAAAAAATAAAACATAAGTGGAAGAAGAACCACAACTACCAAACCCCGAACGTATCACCTCGATTGCAACCTAAGTTTCGACGTTGTCCGCCCAAGGACAGTGTAGGGACTTATCTGCTCCTACACATACTTTTCCAGTCAACTTGGCTCTGATACTAATGGAGGGGACGGACCAAGTTCCGAGAGGAAATCCTAATGAAAATTGGGCAGAGTAATAGAAGGGAGCAAGAACAAGAAAAATCAAAACTTAAAGAAAGAGAAGAACAAAAAGGCAGTACTCAAACTTAAAACAAAACTTAAGAATTTAAATCATAAGAATAACCAATTATATATAGAGAAACTTAATACTTGCAAAATTTTAGTGATTTTAGGGAAGTAAAGAATATGGATGGGAGAATGGAAAATATAGGGAAAATGGAGAGAATTGTAGAGAGGTTTTAAAAGTTAGTAAGATTTTGAATGCCCTCTACTAATACAAGTTGAAAGCCTTAATTAGGCCTAAAAAGTGGTGACTATTCTAACTTATTAGATTGCTATTTTACATGTGTTCACATACTAATATACATTATTATATGAGAATCCTTCAAAAAATCTCCTATAATACCTAGCCAAGCCTAAGAAACTCCTTATATCTGTCGGAGATGTGGGTCTAGGCCAACTCTCCACTGCTTCTATCTTCTGATTGTCAACTTTAATACCTCACCAGAAACAATGTGGCCTAGGAACGCCACAAACTTAAGCCAAAACTCACACTTGCAGAACTTGACATACAACTTGTTATCTCTCAAAGTCTGAAGAACAACCCTTAAGTGGCTAGCATTATCTTCCTCATTCCTTGAATAAATTAGTATGTCATCAATGAAAACGATTACAAACAGATCCAAATAAGGTTTGAAGACTCGGTTTATAAGATCCATGAACGTTACAGGTGTGTTAGTCAACCAAAGGACATAAACAAAAATTCATAATGCCCATACCTTGTTCTAAAATCTGTCTTGGGAATATCACATTCCTTAACCTTCAAATGATGATAGCCTAATCTGAGGTCAATCTTGGAAAAGCAGGAAGCACCTTGAAGTTGATCGAAGAGATCATCTATCTTTGGAAGAGGATATTTATTCTGACCTTATTTAATTGAAGGTAATATATATATATATATATCTTAAGGGACCCATCCTTCTTCCAAACAAACAAGATCGGAGTGCCCCAAGGTGAGACACTTGGTCGGATAAAGCCTTTATCTAACAGATCTTTCAGTTGTTCTTTTAGTTCTTTTAATTCTGCTGGTGCCGTTCTATATGGCGGAATAGAGATAGGACATCTATGCCGAAATCTATCTCTCTTTCAGGAGGGACTTCGGGTAGATCATCAGGAAAGACTTCTGGAAAATCACTGACTATAGGAACTGACTGAAGGAAAGGTACCTCAACACTTGAGTCATTAACTCGGACTAAGTGAAAAATCATCCCTTAGAAACTAACATTTTGTCTTAAGGTACGACATGAAGCGACCCTTAAGCACTACTAAACTACTAGCCCACTCTATGACTGGCTCATTTGTACTCTGGAATTTGACAACTCGAGTTTTGCAATCTATTGATGCATAAAAGGCATGGAGCCATTCCAAACCTAGAATGACATCAAAATCTACCATGTCTAACTCTATTAAATCAGCCGCGGTACTCTTGTAATTGATGAAAATAAGACAATCACGATAGACTCTTTCAGCTAGAATAGACTCCTCAACAGTTGTAGAAACACCAAAAGGTTCACAAAGCTTTGAGGGAGAATTTCAAACTTATTTTCAACATAAGGAGTTACAAAGGATAAACTTGCTCTTGGGTCTAATAAAGCATAAACATCAAAAGTAAAGACTTTGATCATACACGTGACTACATTTGGAGAGTTCTCTTGCTCATGGCATCTAGTGATTACATAGAGGCGATTTGCCCCTCAGTCGGTACCAGAAGCAGCTCCTCTGTGTGCAGCCCTGTTTGGTGGAACAACTGATGAAGATTGGGGTTTGTTACTCGGATTTTCACCACCTTGCTTATTATTAGGGCATTCTCGTATGAAGTGACCCTCTTGACCACTCTTGAAATAACCTCTTTGGCCATCACGACACATGCCAGGGTGGATTCTACCACATCTACCACATACAGAATTCCCATTACCCCTTTGTGCCATACTACCTTGAGATAGGGCCGGTCTAGCATTGGATTGATGCGAGTCACAACCGCTATACTCACCTCTGTTTCTGACCGCAGGTGCACTAGAAGATGATGGTGTATGCCCCTCCGATTTCTGGAATTGTGATCGGCTTGAACTGGCTTTTGGTTGGCCAGACTCATTACGTGTCTTCGCCTTCTTGTTGCAGTACTCTTCTCTATCCTTCATTTCTCTTCTTCATTTGTTGAACGTATATCATCTGCCTTGATATATCCATGTCACCTATCAACATGGAAGCCCTACCTTTCTTGCTTGAAGCACGACCCAACCCTGCAAGCAACAAACAGACTCATTCTGCTCCTCATGTCTTTCACCATCTCTAGAGCATAAGCGAGATAGTTGGGTGAACTTCAACCCATATTCATGAACACTCATGGAGTCCTGTTTCAAAGTAAGTAACTCCCTCACCTTCGCTTCCTTCGGTTCATGAGGAAAGAACCTCCTCAAGAAGGCTTCCTCGAAGCAAGCCTAACTTGGATATGGTGCATCCTCAGCCCTACAATCCTTCCATTGATAGAACCATGTTTTGACCACACCTTTCAGTTGGTATGCAGCCAATTCAACCCTCTCAGTATCGGCCACATGCATTACCTCATACATCTTCTTCAACTCCTCTATGAAGTTATTCGGATCTTCAGTAGTATTTGATCCGGTTTGAAACTGGGGGGATTCATCCTAAGGAACTCACAAATTCTCAAAGTATCTGCTCCTTCCTGTCGAGCTCCTCTCTGTTGCCCGACTTGGTTGGTCACAACCCGACTCAACATCTGGATAGCTTCACGCAATACAGCATTAATAACCTCTCCTTGAGGTTGTGCCTCTGGTGCATTTGGAACCTCTTGTTCCTTAACATTCCTTCATGGAAGACCTCTGACTACTCTTCTTGGAGGCTTGATGATCTGAAAGTACGTGTAAGCACGAATTAGAGGGAGACTTTTAGAGATAAATTCTTCGCACGAAATAAGACGAAAGAAGTGAAACATTCCTAAATGTTGCAGCCTCCTAATCATAGATGTGGCGCACACCGATGACTAAGACTCTAGTGACACGGATTCATAGACTCCCTAGGACTATTGAACTTTGTTCTTTGATATCAAGTTTGTCATGCCCTGATCCTACACCGTGGGCGGGACCGACACTCGAAGACTTTTGCTGGCCCTCAAGCGAATCCTTGACCTGGCTACTTAAATCAGCGGAAGACAACGTTGACATGAGTAAACCATAATAAAAGTAAAAATACGACATTCATAACTTTGGCCAAAATGGCACTTGAGTCTTAATAACTGAAAACAACTCCAAACTGAAATACTATATTCTACGAAGCCTCTAAACTGTCTAGAGAGGGATGTTGGGACAGACCCCACAACATACTAAAAACAAAGCTAATATAGAAATGAAAAGGATGTCCTCCGGAATACAAGGAGGCTCACCACAAACTCTGAAGCTCAATCTGGATCAACGAAGCGCTGCATGCTGATCATGGGTACCTTCATCTGCATTAGGAAACGATGCAAGTCAACTGGCATCAGTACATTGAATGTACGAGCATACCAGATGGAGAGCTAAATAACGACTTAAGCTTGAAGGGATTAGATGAACGTACCTTGGCTCTGCTCAACTGAAGAGTGTACTTAACTCAAATGATATACATATAAAGCAGTTTAAATCACATGAAAGATGTGTGTGTGTATGTGTGTGTGTGTATATATATATATATATATATAGTTTGTTAAAGGAAATTCGATAACACACTCAACTTTACTTATATAAGAAAGTAATATCGCCTCTGTGAGAGTCTCTAACCGACAACCATCACTATGAGCCTAAGTGATGATATAACATCTTACCTCATGTTGCAAGAGGACCATCCTACACCTTGCCATCAGTATAGGACCTTACTGAACTTAGTGGATCTACTAGCTCTCCTTAAGTAATCATCTAAAAGGAATGACACATCAATTCCCATGTTGGCTACATGGTTTACATGGAGACTTGAGTTAATATGAACTCTCATCTCTATGTCGGTGCTCAATACTACTCCAAAAAATGTACTTAAGATCATACTTTTAATAAAACTTCATTCCTTTGGGTTGAGAAAATTTACTGAACTCATTAGCTTTAAAAAAGCTCCTTTTGGAAAGAAATGTTCCCCTTTTCGTTCAAAACTCTTTTGGAACTTCCAGTTCCCCTCTTTACTCAAATATGAAACATTTGTAAACCTCTAGGGAATACTTAGTTCCCTTATATCTTTTTGAGAGATGAACTCAACTCTTGCTCTTTACTTAATTTGAAACATTAACTCTTAGGGAATACTTAGTTCCCTTATAGCCTTTAAGAAATGAACTCAACTCTTCACTTGACTTGAACTTTAAGTCTTTAAAAGAAAGTGAAAATATTTGTGAAAGACAATAAAAAACATTACCTTGCCTTACTTCTTAACTTCTAGACTTGGCTCTTAACTTCTTTAACTTTGACCTTACTTTCCTTGAATTGATTTATGGATTCAAGGATCTGGATCTCATGTTTATGGATGATTTCATGATATTTAGATGTATCTTAGAGTGTTGTAAACAACTACGGATGAGGGGTACATCCTTAGGAACTAGTACGACAAAACAGGGAAAGAACGCTGTCTTCAGGGGGTCCTCAGGAGCTCTGAGAGGAGCGGCGCGCCAGAACCTTAAGGACAGACTCTGTCCTGAGGGGCTTTGGAGGCGAGGCGCCCCAGCATACCCCCAACGGGTTTTCAAACTTTCTTCTTCGTTTTTCATCACTAAACCTTTCCAAAATTTCATGGATCCCACCCCAAACACTTAGGATCCCTAATTAACTCATTTACCAATGTTTTAGACCCGAAAACAGTCCTAAAACATGGATTACAACTAACAGCGATCAACAACAATCCAATCAACAAGAACGTCAAACTTTTTTTTAAGATTTTAACATCTAACAAGAGTTGATTCATGAACTTGACTGATTTGAATTAAATTGGTGTGTGGATGAAGTAACCCAACACAAAAGATCCCACATACCTTCTTAGGGATCACCCCCAACGAAAATCCACGAAGCTAAACTTGGTGTTCTCGCGTCATCTTCTTGCTTGTCCACTTCTCTTCTTGCTTTCAAAAACCTAGTCTCTTTTCTAAGTGCGTAAATTAAATGGGTCAGTTTATACCCCAACATATTACTCCAAAACAAAATAATTAATTTACTTGAGGAAAAGACCAAAACACCCTTACTACATCCGGTTTTGGAACATTCCTTGCTCAACAACCCATCTTTCGAAGGTCATATCTCACTCATACGACTCGGAAGTTTGCAAACTTGGCGTCGTTAGAAAGATCTTCCAATGAGCTTTCAATCCATATAAAGAACTCACCCAAACTCCTTCTGAGCTGGAAGTTATGATCAGTGGTGGAGCCTAGATTTTCAATAAGGGGATTGAAAATCAAAGAAATAAATACAGGAAGTAGTCTAAGGGGGTTCGACAACTATTATATATACTTAAAAATTATTTTAATCATGTATAAATGATTTCGCCGAAGGGTGTTTTGATGAACCCCCTTGCAATATTCTAGCTCTGCCCCTGGTTATGGTCGTCTGAAAATAACCAAATTGCACTTTTGAAATCCCAGATTTTCCCATTTTTTTCAATTTTATTTCTCCTTGCTTTCTTAGCTTAATTTTAGTTTGTCTAGAATACGAGATGTTACAATATCTCCCCCTTGGGAACATTCATCCTTTAATGAGAATTCTTTCTCAACGCTAAGGATAGTAATTTCATTTCAGCACTCAACAACACAAGCAAGTATTACATGTTTATACATTACCTCAGGAAGTGTTAAGAAAAGAGGTTACTACCTTTATTTGCCTCCTCTCTAGATTCAAAGAGATGTGGATATCTCTTCTTCATACCCTCCTCTGCTTCCCAAGTCGCTTCTTCAACAAATTGGTTCCTCCAAAGGACCTTGACTCAAGCAATTTCTTTTGTCCTCAACTTGCAAACTTGCCAATTCAAAGTCTGAACCAGAACTTCTTCATAGGAGAAGTTATCCATTAATCCCCACATTCTCTGTTGGTACTATCAATGAAGGATCACCCAAACATTCTTCAACATAGAAATATGAAATACCGGATGAACTGCTTCTAACTCTTGGGGTAGCTCCAACTCGTAAGCCACATTGCCCACTCTTTTGGAGATTCTATAAGGTCCAATATATTGGGGACTTAGTTTCCCCTTCTTATCAAACCTCATAACTCCTTTCATAGGTGACACTTTAAGATACACCCAATCATCTACCTCAAACTCTATTGGCTTTCTTCTAAAATCTATGTATGGTTTTTGGCGACTTTGTGCAGTCTTCAACCTTTCTTGAATCACTTTCACCTTCTCCTTAGCTTGGTGAACTAAATCTGGTCCTATCAACCCTACTTCGCCAGCCTCAAACCACCCAATAGGAGATTTGCATCTTCTACCTAAAGAGCTTCATATGGAGCCATTTGGATGCTCGATGATAACTATTGTTGGAAGCAAACTCGATTAGAGGTAGGTGATCATCCCAATTTCCCTTGAAGTCGACCACACAAGCTCTTAACATATATTTTAAGGACAGTTTACTCTGCTTGTCCATCTGTTTGAGGATGAAAAGCAGTGCTCAAATTCACCTTGGAACCCAAACCTTTTTGGAATGATTTCCAGAATTGTACAGTAAATTGTGCACCTCTATCTGAAATAATGGAGATCGGGACTCCATGGAGTCTTACCACTTCTTGAAGGTACAACCTAGCATAAGCCGAATAGGTAGTCTTGACCGGCAAGAAATGGGCTGAGTTTGTCATTCTGTCGACAATCACCCAAATGGAATCATGTTGCCTTCGCAATTTTGGCAAGCCTGTGATGAAGTCCATATTAATCATCTCCCACTTCCATTTCGGAAGTTCTATATTCTGAGCTAAACCTCCAGGTCTTTGGTGTTCTACCTTCACTTGCTGACAATTTGAACATTTGGAAACAAATTAAGCAATATCTTTCTTCATGCCTTCCACCAATATACCTCTCTCAAATCACGGTACATTTTGGTGGAACCCGGATGAATGGAGTATCTGGAGCTATGAGCCTCCTCCAAGATCCTCTCTTGAAGTCCATCCACCTTAGGTACACATAATCTGCATTGGTATTTCAGCACTAAGCCAAAACTCGCACTTGGAGAACTTGGCATACAACTTAGGTAGCTCACATAATCTTCTTCATTCCTTGAATAAATCAGTATGTCATCAATAAAAACGATGACAAAAAGATCCAAATAAGGTTTGAAGACTCGGTTCATAAGATCCATGAACGATGTAGGTGTGTTAGTCAAACCAAAGGACATAACCAGAAATTCATAATGCCCATAACTTGTTCTAAAAGTTGTCTTGGGAATATCACATTCCCTAATCTTCATATGATGATAGCCTAATCTGAGCTCAATCTTGGAAAAGCAAGAAGCACCCTAAAGTTGATAGAAGAGATCATCTATCCTCGAAAGAGGATATTTATACTTGATGCTCACCTTATTTAACTGACGGTAATTTATACACATCCTAAGGGACCCATCCTTCTTCCTAACAAACAATATCGGAGCGCCCCAAGGTGACACTCTTGGTCGGATAAAGCCTTTATCTAGCAGATATTTTAGTTGTTCTTTTAGTTCTTTTAATTCTGTTGGTGCCATTCTATATGGCAGAATAGAGATAGGATGAGTATCTGGAATAACATCTATACTGAAGTGTATCTCTCTTTCAAGAGGGACTCTAGGTAGATCATCAGGAAAGACTTCTGGAAACTCACAGACAATAGGAACTGACTGAAGGGAAGGTACCTCAACACTTAAGTCATTAACTCGCACTAAGTGATAGATACATCCATTAGAAACTAACTTCCTCGCCTTAAGGTACGAAATGAAGCAACCCTTAGGCACTGCTGAACTACTAGCCAATGTATAACAAGCATGGAGCCAGTCCATACCTAGAATGACATCAAAATCCACCATGTCTAACTCTATTAAATCAGCCATGGTACTCTTGTGATTGATGAAAACAGGACAATCACAATAGATCTTTCCGCTAGAAGAGACTCCCCAACATATGTAGAAATACTGAAAGTTTCACAAAGCTTTTCAGGGAGAATTTCAAACTGATTTGCAACATAAGGAGTTACAAAGGATAAACTTGTTCCTGGGTCTAATAAAGCATAAACATCAAAAGTAAGGACTTTGATCATACCCGTGACCACATCTTGAGAGTTCTCTTGCTCTTGGCGGCTAGTGATTGCATAAAGGCGATTTGCGCCTCCGTTGGTACCAGAAGAAACTCCTCTGGGTGCAACCCTTTTTGGTGGAGCAACTGATGAAGATTGGGCTATGTTGCCCGGATTTTCACCACTTTGCTTTATTATTAGGGCACTCTCTCATCAAGTGACCCTCTTGACCACACTTGAAACAACCTGTCTGGCAGGACTCGTCCCACTATTCGTCTTCTTGTTCTGGTACTCTTCTCTATCCTTCATCTTCTCTTCTTTAAATATTGAACGTATACCATTATCCTTGATATATCCATGTCACCTATCAACATGGCATCCGTACCTTCCTTGCTTGAAGCACGACCCAATCCTGCAACAAACAGACTCATTTTTCTCCTCATGTCTTTCACCATCTCCAAAGTATTGCATAATAATTATACAAACGGGTGTTGTGTAATAAATATATATATTTTAATTTATATATATAAGTAATTATTGAAATAAAAAGTTAAAGTTGCACATATACGTTCAAATAATATTGAATTACCTCACTGTTCTCTAAGTTATTAATTTCATCTGGATGTTGTAGTTCGAAACTTATAGGTGACTGTGGCACGCCCCCAATTGAAGATTTCGATGGAACTTCTAAATCAGAATCCTGCAACAAACTTTCATAAATTCAACATACAAAATTATCAATGTGTATAGAAATATACAAAAACATCATATAAGTCATAATCAAACCTCTACAATTGTATCATCTGGTGATAACTCGTCAGTGATGGAAATCTTCAAAGACTGATCAACAGTCTTGGATTTAATTAATTTTTAAAAATATATCAAATACAAACAAAGGTATACAAAGACAACAGAAAAATAAAACCAAACTTCCAAAATATTTTCATCCGGTGATAATTCATTATTGATAGGATGTTTCAAAGACTGACCAATAGGCTTAAAAAACATAAATACATAAACAAAAACAAAATGACGTTCAAAAATTAACATATGAACGTATATTGTATAACAATTATACAAACGAATGTTGTGTAAAAAATCTATATTACAATTTGTATATATACGTAATAACAGAAATAAACAGTTGAAAGTTGCACATATACGTTCAGATAATATTGAATTACCTCATTATTCTTTAAGTTATTCATTTCATTTGGACGTCGTTATCTGGAACTTGAAGATGGAGAGTGTATAGGTGACTGTGGCATGCCCCCAATTGGAGATTTCGGTGGAATTTCTATATCAGAAATTTCTATATCAAAATCCTGAAATGAACTTTTATAAATTCAACATGCACAATTAAGTATATATGACAAATGTAATTATATGTTTGAACATAAAACCTTCGCAGTTGATTTTTTGTTGTTAATGTCATTCAGTACAACATTGAAGTTGTCTTGTATCAACTTTCTTAATTCTGAAAACTCTTCTTTAACCTAGAAATACATGAAGGTATGAAATTTAAAATTCTTAAAAATAAATATACAACAATATGTGCAATATTGTTATACTTATAGACAATTTGAATGAATCAAATTCAACACGCGAAATGTTGATTTGAGATGAATCGTTGTTTGATGTTGTAACACCCGTGTAGCATTTGATTTTTTACGTTTGACACCAATTGTTTGATGATTGGCTTGGTTACAACGACAGCAGGTTGCTTTCTATGCCTCACACGTCGAGTTTTCACTGATGGAGAGACTGGGACATTACATGTTTGTGGCCTTTGTATATCGTGTTCTTGAACAACTTTGGGTGGGATATTTTTTGGTATTACCGGGACAGATTGCCTGAGTCACTTCTTGATAGTTAAGATATATGAATCAGATACAATTTTTCCTTTCCCTTGTTGTTAATTGATTTTGGTGGGTCTTGAAAGTCATCATCTGACTCAGGAGATTGTATAACATCATCTGCTGCAGTTTTGGAAGGTGCTATTGATGGCGAACTTGTATGAAATTGGACATACTCTTGCAACAATGGAATGATTGCAATTTCCAATGGGGTTGGAGTTATGTTTGGAAGAATAATATGAAATTTATAACAAAATCATTGCATGTATATAAATATATGTATAATTAGTGAGGAACTACATACATTGTTTATGAAGAACACAAAATTTATATATGTATAAACACTTGTAACTCAATAATTGTATATGTATAAAAATGAAAGTTCTATTGATCGATAAATACGATAAATAATATTTGTTTATAAATATACTATTTCTATTTATATAATGCTTATAAACAACTGCCTTGTGGTATAGTTATGGATTCGGTTTCCTATGCGATTAGTGGCAATAAAATAGGATTAAAGTGAACTGTCCTGTGACTTTTGATGCGACCCAATTAAGTCGATGTCGATGAAAGTATTTAAACTTGAGATCACAAGGTGGTATTTGAGTCTAAAGTATAAAGTGACATAGTATATATAAGTTCTAAGTTATGTTAAAGTTATAAATGTCTAGAAATGGAACAAAATATTGAGGTGCTTGCTTGACTTCACTAAGCTAGTAGTTGACAAGTAGGTGCATCACCTACTTTGACTTATTGACTAACCCAAAGAACCAAGTAGGTCCATTACCTACTAAGACTCTTTTAACTGTGTTATTGGGACAAGTACACTACACCTATTTGAATTAATTTAGCCCTAGTTGAATAGAAGAATAAGGAAAAAAATGGACAGCCAAGGCCCAAGCTTCCCAAGCCCACAAGAAACAGTTTTAATGGAAAACTAGGTACATCACCTACTTAAAGGTGTGGCCCAAACTAAAGACACATGTTGACTGCAAATGAAGTACAAGAAAGGTGGCAAAAGGCCAATGTTCTTAAGTCCAGAAATTAATGAAAAGTCCAAGTAGGTGGGTCACCTACTTGACAAATTATCGCCCAAAATGAGTGAGAAAGTCGGCCAAACCAGGTCCCTTTAAAAGAGATTGACATCAGCTTTTTTCAACCATTTTTACTTTGACAAAAAATCTGATTACTAGAGTTTTATCTCCTCTCTCTCTCTCTCTCTCTGTGTGTGTGTGATTCATACAAAAGCCATTAAATATACCATTAGGGTTCTTGAATAATAGGTATTTTAAGCTATTGAAAGGTATATTTTAAGACAAGTTAAGGAGGACAACCTTTACCTTGAAGAATCCAAGTCTTAGCAAGTGGTAGTTATGTCCAGTAAGGTAAGTTACTGCAATTTTCTCCCTCTTGTGATTGATTTAATTAGGACACTTGGTATGTGTTAGTGAGTTGGAATTGTTACTTTGACATGGTGAGTATTTGGGAGGATGTTCTGGTGATTAGTGCATGTCGGGACAGCTATGGTGGGGAGTCCTCTTTAAATTAAGCTATGAGCTTGTTTGATCACCTTAAAAGTATTGTTAGCTGTTCAAGTGCTCGTGATAAAAAACGATGATTCATATTGCTTCTATTACATTATTATGTGCAAGGATTGTTTTATCTATGTTATGATAAGGGATGTGACTGGATGTGCGGGGAAATTATGGAGACGTTAAAGGACTTGAATATTTCAGGGAGTTGGGGAGGACCTGATACGAAGGTGGTACAGTGTATATAGACACAATTAAAAGGATAGGGAAGGAAAGAAAACACTCACTAGATAGATTGCAGCTTACTGCTTCGTTACTATTTGGGTGTGATCAAGTGGCTCAAATTGATTGATTAGCTACTAATACTAGTCTTACAACTTATTAATTAGTGATCTCAAGAGGAGATTAAGTCATACGTTTTGAATTGTATAGCAAGGTATGTAAGGCTATTTGATTTCCTATTTCTTTGGCATGAATCCAAAACTTGCCTTACAAAAAGTAAGCTTTCTAAGTGCCCTTGGTAGTGACTGATCCATAGTTGCAGTTCCTACTCCCTAGAGCATCGAAGTGGTGTGTGTATACTCTACCAAGTGTTAGCATGCAAGGTTTAAACTTGTTTCGTTGTCAAAGTACCCCTAGCACGTATTTCCCTTACACAAGTAAAAATGATCCTAGATAACACATGCTACATATGTTTATAGGATGGATATACGGTCTGCCCATGCAACTTGCTTCAATTGTTTATAAATATGTCATCTTGTCACGTGTTCATATGTTCCCTTTCTTTGTTATTACACCTACTGTGTTAAACTATAATGTTACCTCACAGGATCACTACTTGCTCAATTGTACATTTATATGTACTTACTTGGAATATGTGTTCGTCCTTAAGTTAAATCTGTCCACATTTCCCCCTTTGGTTCCACATGCATGAACACCTTGTATTTGCATCATATAGAGTTCAAATCTCTTAGCTGAATGTTAAATTGTCTTCACTGGATGTGCTTCAATTTGAGATGTCAAAATGCTTAAGGAGTCATATAAGATCCTAAGTACTACGTTCAAGTCACATTTGCTTCCCATGTCATTGTTATTAGCATAAGTCCATATTCATTTGTTTTCTACTACTGGTCCGTAGTTCCAAATTTAAACAAGGATTATGACCACCAAAACAAACAATCACAAACAAGTTATGAACATCAAAAAGAACATCTCAAAAGAGTTATGATTATCTAAAGAACAATCCCAAAATAGTTATGATATGATAAACAACAAGCTCAAAGATGAAAGAATCTAAGCGAAGTAATCTGTATGATTATGGATGGAAGCTAAGGGGAGAAAGCCTAGCATGGGCCGATCCCGATTGGTATATGAGGGTGGTATCTCAGGGGCGAAAGCCTAGCATGGGCCGATCCTAATTGGTATGGAAGGGTGGCAGCTCAGGGGCGAAAGCCTAGCATGGGCCAATCACAATTTGTTAAATTATGAAGACAGCATTCCAGGGGTTAAAATGCCTAGCATGGGTAATCCTCTTCTACCACTGATCAGCTGGTTATTTGTATCATATGTTGTATGAAGATTATAAAGTACAGATAAGTAGAGAAAAGAATGTAACATGCATGATTCCACAAGTAGAAAGCAAAGGTGATCTCTAATCCTTATATATTGGTATTTGGTTGCACTTGATATCTCATGTTAAATATGGTTGTATTATGCCTTACATATTCAGTACATTCTTTCGTATTGACGTCCCTTATTAGGGACGCTACATTTCATGCTTCAGGTACAAGTACTCAACTAGCAAATCTTCCCAATAGAAGCACATTATACTCAGTGGCTGTTGGTGAGCTCCTGGTCGATTCGGGGCTTTGCGGAGTCTTAACTACGCGTATTTTTATAGGGCTACCATCATGGATTCCAGTAGAGGCTTTGTAGACAATGTAAAGCTATCATCTGTATTCATAGTTTCACTTGTCACACATAGCAGTTCAGCTAGTCAAAATGTGTTGTATATGAAGCTTCTCATCAGTAATCTTCATAGTAGTTTAGTTTCTCATCATAAATTACTTGTAAAGCATGTGTTTATAAGGTAGTTGTCCGCCTCACCAGGGTTGGAGGCTGACAACGGTGGTGTCAGAGCAATTCGTCCTAGGGGGTCTACAAAGCCGCGTCTAGTAGAGCCTTAGTTATGAATGTGTTGCGCGCCACATTTATAATTAGGGGGATGCTTGGATATTTAGGAAATGTTACCTTCCTTCATAATCTTGATCGTGCGATAGAGCGAAGTTAAGAAGCCCATTTCCAGTTGTATAGGATCATGCTATTCATATTAACTATGGTTGTGGTTAACGGTTGTTAAAGTGTCAGCGTGTAACATACAGAAAAGACCTCAAATTACAAAAAAATTGACTAGATTGATCTCATTTTATTCTACTATCTCACTCCACAAGGTATGTAAAGGATTTTATGTTCTTTGCATTTAAAGTTGCATTTGTACCATTTGCATCATGTTGGTTCAAAAATGATTTGTTACCTAGTTACATATATTTGCTGTAGCATTTCCAGGGACATGTTTTTTAGGAGGATGTGACCGGATCTTGAGTTCTATATTTCCTCCATACATACAGGATATATTCATATAGAGGACACTTGTTCTTAGTCTTTGATATACATAGAATTTTCAGCGTTGTGCATGTTCTCGAAATTGATGTAGTCAAACTAGTTTCTTTTAGTTCAAAGAAGCCAGTGGCACAATTTTATAGGTGGATGTATCATTGCAATAGTGTTACTACAGATACCCCTAATTGGCTGACAAAGCTCAAATTCTCAGCGTATGTCCTCCCGAGTATGTTAATGTTTGGCATTTATATGGTATGTGCCAACAACTCCTAATAAGTACTAATAACATTTTTATCCTTTTCATGATTATAAAATTTAGGAATAAGTTTGTCAATTGCTGCAAATGATATATCTGTGGTGGTTCCTTTTATGATCTATGTGTTTGTTGGCTATAGAGAATTAGTATGTGCTTAAAGGGTAAGAATAATGAAAAGAAAGTTGATCGGTTAGAACTAATTTATGATTAGTTGGTTATACATAATGGAATCTTGTACATGAAGCTGCTAGTTCTGATTAAAAGTTACTTGTTAGATAGGAACCTTAAAATACACAGGTCGAATATGTACAGACAACTTCTCGTTAGAAAGAGATGGAATATGTCAAATTTCCTATACATAGGAGTAGGGGTGATATGAGGATGCTATAGAGGAGTGATATAGGTAGTTATGAGAGAGTAATTGCTAAAGTGTATACGGTAAGAAAATATTATAAACTCTCAACGCCAACGAGTTATAATGGCGCACCTGGGAACAATTTTGTGAAACATTGTTACACAAAGAAGTCAAATTAGTATTGATTCAAGTTTTGATATTCAGTCTTGATAACAACAAGAAAAAAAGAGGTGAATTTCATGTTACCTAGATAGAAGATGGACCTTATTCACCCACATCATTAGTACAAATAGAAGTAGAGCAATACATATGTAGAGACTTCCATCAAATTGAATAGAGATATTACCGGATTCATTTACTATATGCCTAGAGTAAATCATCAGTTCTAGTCCAGTTAAAGGAAATGAAAAAAATTGATCATATGCATATTGCTTGTTGTTCTTATTTGCTATCTTTCATGGGAAAAGAGTCGGAGCACCCTCACTTATTATTAAAAAAAAAAGAGGAATATAGTATGGCCGAACCTATCTTGTTAAGCCAAAATCGGCTAACTCTAAGACGTTATGAATCATGATATAACTTTATAGGTACCTTACATTTACATGTTATTAAGCCCAAATCGCCTAACTCTAAGACATTATGAATCATGATATAACTTTATAGGTACCTGACATTTACATGTTATTAGAGTTCATATTTCATGGTGCGTTCAAGCTTCACTATGTATTTTCTTTTTCGATCTTCAAGGGGCATCAGGCGTTGAGTGTGATATAACACAAGCTAGTCATGAAGGCAAAGTTGACCTTGGCCTCCAACTCTAAAAGATGAACTATTTTTTTGAGGATTTTCTTTTTCTATCTTGACTGTTTTATTTATATTGACATAGACGGAAACCAAGTCCCAATATAAGAACACCTATAAGAATTCTTAGGAGATTGGAGATAGTATATGGGAAAATCAATTGTATGTGTTTTGAGGCGAGTAAGGAATATGAGCAGAACTATCCCACCTGTAACTTAAACGCTTAAGACAGTGTGTTTACCTTAGTACGGTAGAGTGGTTCTATAGGATATATCGTAGTTTCCAAAGATGATTTGTTATATAATTATACATGCTGCATGTTCTATAACTTATCTATTTGTATGTCATTTTCCCTTTGTGGATTGCCTTCTCACAGGTTACCTAACATCATGGAATGCTTATATGCAAGTGTTATCCACTTCTGGGCACACTTGTTTATTGATGTTTTCATAGGAACTTTTCCTTGCATGTTATTTATTGCACTGGTTACTTCCCACATGCCACTTGTCCATATGGTATGGGTAATGCATGCAAATTAATCATATGACCATTTCTATATATTTTGCATACTCGTAGCATACTTGCTTAAACATTTCAGACCTTGTAGCTTTTCTGGCCAAGTGTTATATGCTCACTTGCTCATATTTCATATTTGTGCTCCTTGACATGTTATTCCACCTATCCATGCAATATAACGATCTTGCTCAATGTGATTTGTGTTCCAATGTTCACTTTCTGGTTTGTCTATATGTCATATCTACTACATGTCTTAGCTTATGTACTCAGCATCATGTAATCATCTAGTCCATTCCTAAATTCCCTATAGTTCATTCTCTCACACGCTAACCTATAGATCATATGCACGCGTACACCATGTATTTCTATAGCTTAATGTCAGTATACCTTGCACGCTCCCTTTTGGACTAGTCTGCATATGTGTCATGCCCAATGTGACTTATTCATCCATATTCTATGCCCCCTCTATGCTAATTGATTTGAGTTTTAAACAATTCGGGAAAATATTTCCTTGTATCATTATGTAGTGAAGATTTTGACCAGAAAAGGTTGGGCATATATGTAAATTTAATCAACCATAGATAAATAACTTAGCATAATACCCTATTCGCAGGAGCATCATAAAACTTTAGATTTTATATTAACAGTTATGCTTCTTAAAAGACTCACCTCTGAAAAGTGTCATGAAATAAAAGACAAAGGAAAGTACTTCCCCGATAGTCTATGATTTTATGTGTTCATTCATATACAGAAATAATTGGGAGATACTATAGTTATTCTTGAATGTTAAGGCACGAAATCTAAGCTCAGAATGTGTAACCATGAGTATTAGGGAAGGAATATAATATAACATAAGATACTTGGAAATAGAAGATGGTGGAGAGAAACTAATTAATCCTCCTCATTTTAAACATCAATATAAGGATTTGAGATCATGTTGTCCCCTTATATGATCATGAATCCTGCTAGAATTTGTTCATTTGATATGTCATTTGTGTGTCTTGTGTTTAGGTATATTACAGTGTTGTTTGTATGAGTACTACTTGTGTATCTTCCGTGAATTACATGGTAAAGAAGGGATTTAATTTTTCATATTACTATTTCATGAACCGTATCTTTCTAGACGTCATGCTAGATTTTTCTATACATTTTTTGGGTTAGTCGATGGATTTTGGATAGTCCTTCCTATTTACAATGGGGCCTCTCGCAACTCTCTCTATGAAATTCAGAGATTAACCGAACTACCAGGTGCACCTATCATTCTAGGACGAATAATCATAAGAGGGGGAGGATGTAACACCCCGTATTCTACGTGTACTAGTTCTATTTATATAATGCGTATAAACTGCCTTGTGGTATAGTTATGAATTTTGTTTCCTATGCGATTAGTGGCAATAAAATAGGATTAAAGTGAACTGTCCAGAGATTTTGATGCCACCCAATTAAGTTGATGTCGATGGAAGTATTTAAACTTGAGATCACTAGGTGGTATTTGACTCTAAAGTATAAAGTGACATAGTGTATATAAGTTCTAAGTTATTTTAAAGATATTAAGGTGTAGAAATGGAACAAAATATTGTGGTGCTTGCTTGACTTCACTAAGCTAATAGGTGACAAGTAGGTGCATCACCTACTTTGACTTATTGACTAGCCCAAAGGACCAAGTAGGTGCATCACCTACTAAGGTTCTTTTGACTGTTTTATTGGGCCAAGTACACTACACCTATTTGCATTAATTTAGCCCAAGTTGAATATAAGAATAAGGGGAAAATGGACAGCCAAGGCCCAATCTTCCCAATCCCACAAGAAACAATTTTAATGGAAAACTAGGTGCATCACCTACTTAAAGGTGTGGCCCAAATTAAAGACACATGTTGACTGCAAATGAAGTACAAGAAAGGTGGCAAAAGAGCCAATGTTCTTAAGTCCAGAAAGTCCAAATGAAAAGTCCAAGTAGATGAGTCACCTACTTGACAAATTATGGCCCAGAATGATTGATAAAGTCGGCCAACCAGGTCCCTTTAAAAGAGATTGATATCAGCTTTTTTCAACCATTTTTACTTTGACAAAAAATCTGATTACTAGAGCTTTATATCTTCTCTCTCTTAGATTCATACAACAGCCATAAAAACCATTTAGGTTCTTGAATAATAGGTATTTCAAGCTATTGAAAGGTATAATTTAAGACAAGTTAAAAGGACAACCTTTACCTTGACGAATCCAAGTCTTAGCAAGTGGTAGTTATGTCCAGCAAGGTAAGCTACTGCAATTTTCTCCATTTTGTGCTTGAGCTAATTAGGACATTTGGTATGTGTTAGTGAGTTGGAATTGTTACTTTTACATGGTGAGTATTGGGGAGGATGTTCTGGTGATTAGTGCATTTTGGGACAGCTATGGTGGGGAGTCCTCTTTAAATTAAGATATGAGCTTGTTTGAGCACTTTAAAAGTAATGTTAATTGTTCATGTGCTGGTGATCAAAAACGATGATTCATATTGCTTCTATTACATTATTATGTTCAAAGTTTTTTTACGTATGTTATGATAAGGGATGTGACTGGATGTGCGTGGGAAGTTATGGAGACGTTATAGGACTTAAATATTGCAGGGAGTTTTGGGGAGGACCTGATACGAAGGTTGTACAGTATATAGACACAATCAAAGGTATAGGGAAGGAAAGCAATCACTCACTAGATAAATTGCAGCTTACTGCTTCGTTACTATTTGGGTGTGATCAAGTGGCTCAAATTGATTGATTAGCTACTAATACTAGTCTTACGACTTATTACATTGTAGATTAGTACTCTGAAGAGAAGGAGCTTAAATCATACGTTTTGAATTGTATACCAAGGTATGTAAGGCTAGTTGATTTCCTATTTCATTGGCATGAATCCAAAACTTGCATTTAAAAAAAGTAAGCTTTCTATGTGCCCTTGGTAGTGACTGATCCATAGTTGCAGTTCCTACTCCCTAGTGCATTGAAGTGGGTACTCTAATATGAGTTTGTTACTAAATCTGTGTGTCTACTCTACCAAGTGTTAGCATGCAAGGTTTAAACTTGTGTCATTGCCAAGTACCCCTAGCACGTATTTCCCTTATATAAGTCAAAATGATCCTAGATTACACATGGTACATATGTTTATAGGATGGATATACGGTCTGCCCATATCTTGCCAACTTGCTTCAATTGTTTATAAATATGTCATCTTGTCACATGTTCATATGTTCCCTTTCTTTTTTTTTATTACTCCCATTGTGTTAGACTATAATGTTACCTCACAGGATCGCTACTTGCTCAATTGTACATTTATATGTACTTACTTGGAATATGTGTCCGTCCTTAAGTTAAATCTGCCCACATTTCCCCCTTTGGTTCCACATGCATGAACACCTTGTATTTGCATCATATAGAATTCAAATCTTTTGGTTGAATGTTAAATTGTCTTCACTGGATGTGCTTAAATTTGAGATGTCAAAATTCTTACCGGGTCATATAAGCTCCTAAGTACTACGTTCAAGTCACATTTGCTTCCCATCTCATTTTTATCACCTTAAGTCCATATTCATATGTCTTCTACTACTGGTCCGGAGTTCTAAATCTAAACAAGGATTATGACCACCAAAATAACAGTCACAAACAAGTTATGAACATCAAAAAGAAAAATGTCAAAAGAGTTATGATTATTTAAAGAACAATCCCAAAATAGTTATGAATTGATAAACAACAATCTCAAAGATGAAAGAATCCAAGTGAAGTAATCTGCATGATTATGGGTGGCAGCTAAGGGGATAAATCCTAGCATGGGCTGATCCCGATTGGTATAAGAGGGTGTCAGCTCAGGGGCGAAAGCCTAGCATGGGCTGATCCCAATTGGTAT
Source organism: Solanum pennellii (assembly GCF_001406875.1). Lineage (NCBI taxonomy): Eukaryota > Viridiplantae > Streptophyta > Magnoliopsida > Solanales > Solanaceae > Solanum > Solanum pennellii. Next base: position 31,930,485 of record NC_028640.1, read on the forward strand.
GGAAGGGTGGTAGCTCAGGGGTAAAAGCCTAGCATGGGCTGATCCCAATTTGTGAAATTATGAGGACAGCATCCCAGGGGTTAAAATGCCTAGCATGGGTCATCCTCTTCTACCACTGATTAGCTGGTCATTTGTATCATATGTTGTATAAAGAATATAAAGTACAGAAAAGTAGAGAAAAGAATGTAACAAGCACGATTCCACAAGTACAAAGCAAAGGTAGTCTCTAATCCTTATCTATTGGTATTTGGTTGCACTTGAGATCTCATGTTAAATATGGTTGTATTATGCCTTACATATTCAGTACATTCTTTACTACTGACGTCTCTTATTGGGGATGCTGCATTTCATGCTGCAGGTACAAGTACTCAACACACATCTTCCCAATAGAAGCACATTATACTCAGCGGATGCTGGTGAGCTCCTGGTCAATTCGGGGCTTTGCGGAGTCTTTACTACGCGTATTTTCATAGTGGTACCATCATGGATTTCAGTACATGCTTTATAGACATTGTAAAGCTATCATTTGTATTCATAGTTTCACTTGTCACATATAGCAGTTTAGCTAGTAAACAAGTGTTATATAAGAAGCTTCTCATCACTAATCTGCATAGTAGTTTAGTTTCTAATCATAAATTTTTTGTAAAGCATGTGTTTATAAGGTACTTTTCCGCCTCACCTAGGGTTGGAGGCTGACAACAGTGGTATCAGAGCAGTTCGTCCTAGGGAGTCTACAAAGCCGTGTCTAGTAGAGCCTTAGTTATGAATGTGTTGCGCGCCACATTTATAATTAGGGGGCTGCTAGGACATTTAGGAAATGTTAACTTCCTTCATAATCTTGATCGTGCGATGGAGCAAAGTTAAGAAGCCCATTTCCAGTTGTACAGGATCATGCTATTCATATTAACTATGGTTATGGTTAACGATTGGTAAAGTGTCAGCATGTAACATACAAAAAGGACCTCAAGTTACCAAAAGTTTGACTAGATTGATCTCATTTTATTCGACCATCTCAGTCCACAAGGTATGTAAAGGCTTTTTTATGTTATTTACATTTAAAGTTGCATTTTTACCATTTGCATCATGTTGGTTCAAAAATGATTTGTTACCTAGTTACATATATTTGCTGTAGCATTTCCAGGGACATGTTCTTAGGAGGATGTGACCAGCTTTTGAGTCCTATATTTCCTCCATACTTACAGGATTTATTCCTATAGAGGACACTTGCTCTTAGTCTTTCATATGCATAGAATTTTCAGCGTTGCACATGTTCTCGAAAGTGATGTAGTCAAACCACTTTCTTTTAGTTCAAAGAAGCTAGTGGCACAATTTTATAGGTGGATGTATCAGTGCAATTGTGTTACTACAGATACCCCTAATTGGCTGACAAAGCTCAAATTCTCACCGTATGTCCTCCCGAGTATGTTAATGTTTGGCATTTATATGGTATGTTGCCAAAAACTCTGAATAAGTACTATTAACATTTTTATTCTTTTCATCATTATAAAACTTAGGATAAATTTGCCAATTGCTGCAAATGATATATGTGTGGTGGTTCCTTTTGTGATCTATGTGTTTGTTGGCTATAGAGAATTAGTAACTACGTAAAGGAATAATGAAAAGAAAGTTGATTGGTTAGAACTAGGTTATGATTAGTTGGTTGTACATAGTGGAATCTTGTACTTCAAGCTGCTAGTTTTGATTAAAAGTTACTTGTTAGATAGGAAGCTTGTGAGAATGAAGCTTAAATTACACAGGTCGAATATGTACAGACAAATTCTCTTTAGAAATAGATGGAATATGTCAAATTTCTTATACATAGGAGTAAGGGTGATATGAGGATGCTATAGGGGAGTGAGATAGGTGGTTATGAGAGTAATTGCTAAAGTGTATGCGGTAAGAAAATATTATAAACTCTTCAACGCCAACGAGTTATAATGGCGCACTTGGGAACAATTTTGTGAAACTTTGTTGCACAGAGAAGTCAAATTCAGTCTTGATAACAACAAGAAAAAGAAGAGGTGAATTTCATGTTACCTAGATAGAAGATGGACCTAGTTCATCCACATCATTAGTACAAAAAAAGTAGAGCACTATACATATATGTATAGACTTCAATCAAATTGAATAGAGATATTACTGGATTCATTTAATATATGCCTACAGTAGTAATTCATCAGTTCTAGTCCAGTTAAGGGAAATGAACAAAAATGATCATATGCATATTGCTTGTTGTTCTTATTTGCTATCTTGCATGGGAAAAGAGTCGGAGCACCCTCACTTATTATATATATAAAAAAAGGAGGAATATAGTATGGTCGGACCTATCTTGTTTAAGCCAAAATCGGCTAACTCTAAGACGTTATGAATCATGATATAACTGTAACGACCTGTTTAGTCGTTTTGAGCTGCAGATTTTATTTCTGGAAAAACTGTGTGAGTCGACGGAACCCACGACGGACCGTCATGGACACGACGGGCCGTCGAGGGTGTCTCGTTCCAAAAGACTTAGACTTCTGAAATTTGGGTACTGAAATCGACTCTCTGAACTTCGTAACGGAATGGCAGGACGGACCGTC
>NC_028640.1:31953753-31973753 GCF_001406875.1 Solanum pennellii
CATGTCACTCTACCATGTGTAAAAGACTTAGAATATTTAATATTGACTACCATAAAAGGTAATTAAATAATAAGAATTGATACTACTTTAGTAAAATCTATTTTAAAAAATTTAAAAATTTTATTGGCATGATTCATTTAGATGAACCGTTTGAACCAGATTTTAATTATTTTAATAAGCTTTTGACTAGTCCGGAAAACTCTATTAAAAAATAATGGTATATACAAAGATATTCTCTATCATAAAGAATAACCTTTAAAAATAAATGGTTTAGTGATATGAGAAGGTTAAAATTTAATATAGAGTTTTTAAAATGGTTTGAATACATGGGAAAATTAGACGACCAAAATGAGTCGTTAGAAATACTTTTTGATAAACGGTATACTATTACTAATAAGGTAGTTGAATCTAAAATTCCTCCTTTAAAAGAAATTAGTCTACCCACAAATGGTAGAATTGTTACTACCTTACGTTTTCAAATAAATATAATCAACACTAAAGAAAGTAGAACAATTCCTTCTTACAAGGATAAAACTAAAAATCTAGAAACTCATCTAATATTTAAACTATCAGAATTTTCTAATATTAAATTCCTAGAGTTTCAAGAAAAGTTTGAAATCACGAATAATCTTGTTAATAAAAAACTAAAATCCGAATAAAAAATTACTAATCCTTTATTAAAAATAAATGACAATAATATTAATAAAATAAGCTCTAATTATTCTATGTAAATAATCAGAAGATATATACAATTTATCTGAAGATATAAATAATCAGAAGATATATACATAATGTACCCTCACCACTAAAAAAACCTATAACTAGCTCACACAAGATACACCAATTCATTCAGTTTTCCATGAACAATGCAGAGATATATCAACAAGAGAATTTCGGGGCCACTCCCCAAAAAGAAAAACATAAGGTTACTCCAAATAAAAAACAATTTGAGTTAACAGTGTTACAGGTACTGGCAATTACCGCACTTGATAAAAACGTGGAAATTATGAAATCCAGGACTTACTAAAGCCTTGCTACACCAACAAAAATTATGTGGAGACGGAAGACCCCTCAAGACCCGGAGGTATTATGAATTTATTTTAACAGATACCAATTCGGTAGAAATTGAGCATATTTGAAGAAAGCAATCCAGATAGTATACAATATTCAAAGTTCACTATCAAAAGAATCTTGAGTTCGTTTGAATGATTTGACGATCATCTACATACCCTATTAACTTATCAAAAGCTCATTTACCCCAAACATATAATTGGTATGATTGTAAGGCAGCCTAGTGTAACTTTATTTTTGTTAGACCAAATACCCACACTTGATTTATCAAATATTCAAAAGAAACGATGAACGCGATAATTCCTCGATGATTTTATGAATGGTGGAATCAGTTTGGAGGAAATAAACAGGTATTATCAACTCAACATCAATTACAGTTTGAGAAATTTCAGGTTTGAAAGAAATATATCTACTTGATAAGAAAATATTAATTATGCAAGTTTTTTATTGCAAAAAGGATCTCTTATATTATTAGTTGGTCCTTCGACATTCGTGAATTTGAGAGGATCAAGTATTTACGCAAGACCGTTAAAATTAAAGGATGGGCGCCAGTTGTCCGCAAATATAAGTTAGATTCAAGTTCATCACCCAAAGGGATTATGACAACTACAAAGAAAGATTAAAAAGAATGGTTAAGGAGACTTAATTTAACATCAACACTGATACAGAATCAAAATTTGAGTTATTAGATACTGCTGCCTCCCAGCACACTTTGATGATGAAGAAATAAGGATATGTATCATCTTCAATAAAAACAAGAAAGTACCAAGCATTTGTTATCATTTATTATGTCAACAAATAAGCAAACAGGTGAACCCCGCAGGAATAAAGTCTAAAGCCACAAACTGACAAAGTGGACCATGTAGGAATAAAGCTACAAAGTGACAAAAGGACCAAATAACAAGATCTATGTTTTGAAGATAACATTTTAGCAAAAGAATATAAACATGTAGTGAAGGCTATGTTTAAGTAGTTCCAACTACGTGGCATCTATTCCAAGCCACATACAATTATCATCAAATATTTATATTAGGTAGTAGTTACGTGTAAAAAGAATAATGTGTCTTAGTGTATGCACACATGTAAAATGATAGCATAATAAGTTTGATTAGTCAGCACTTTTGAGGCCTATTTAAGGCTTTCAACTTGTATCAGTTGAGGGCATTCAAAACCTTACGGACTTTGAAACCTCTCTACACTTTCACCCAATTTCGCATCTTTTCCAATTCCATTGTCATCTTCCATGTTCTCTCTCTTTCCCTATCAATAAATTTTTTTATTGTAAGTATTCTCTCTACTATTTTATTTATTTGTTTTCATGTTTTAAAAAGTTTTACTTTTACTATTTTTGTTATTCTCTTTTCTTTAAGATTTCTTAAAGTTTTGTTTTAAGCTTTTGTGTATTCTTACTTTCTTCCGTTACTTTGACCAATTTTACTTAGGATTCCATCCCAGAACTCGGTCTGTCCCCATTGGTATTAGACTCAAGTTGGTCGGGAAAGATATGAGTAGGAGCAGCAAAGTCCCTACGCTGTCCTTGGGTGGACAACGTCGAAACTTAGGTTGTGGTTGAGGTTGTAAGTTGGAGTTTGGTAATTGTTATTATTCTTCCACTTGTCTTCTTAGTTTTATTCTATAAGTGGGGTAACCAGATAATTCCTGATTTAGACGTTGGCAAGCCCTTACTTTCTGTTGGATTATCTTAGACTATGTGTGTCGTAGAGACAGACCCAGAAGGTGTTCCTGTCCCCAAGCCTAGAGGAATAAGATCAAAGAAAATTAGTGAAAAAGGTAACAACAATTACTACGCAAAGAATTTAGTATTCCGATAATAACCTTTAAAATAGGCATTTAAGCCCAAGGATAGTATTCTTCTCCCCGCTAGATTCTCCCTTGAATTAAAATGAATTCACCAACACGTCAAAATATTTTAAATAGTATTAATATCTTTGCCACCTCTAATAAAATTGCAAAAATAGAAAATGATCTACAAAATTGGAATATTCCTAAAGAACACTTTGAAAAAGATTATAAAATAGGACACTCCGATTTTATTAGACATTATAATATTAAGACTTCTATGTCTACCATTGCTATTAATAAAAATATTGAGACTATCCAATTATTAGCAACTAACGATATTAATAGATGTAAGAGAAATTATAAATTTCATCACATAGGACTTGTTCATGTAGCAGACAAAACCATTATATAGATTGGGTTTAGATGTACCCATATGTCTTCTTTTAAGGGATAATAGATTATTAAATTTTGATGATTCATTATTAGCAGTACTACAAAGTAACCTTGCAAAAGGTTCGATATACTTTAATTGTTATCCTAATTATTGAATAGATATAAATGATCAAAATATAACTGATACATTAACTTTAAATGTTAAAACTAAAAATATGAATAGTAAAGCTAATACTAGAGAAATAGCCATAATATATAGGGTATATTATAGATTAATGAAAACTGAGATGAAATAAATGAAATTAAGCAGAGTTTCAACACTCTAGAAGTTGAATCGATTACTAATAAAATGTTAAATAATCCACCACCTAAGCAAGAACCAGAAGAAAATAAGTCCGAACCAAGAGAAACATCAAAAGAAGTAGAGTCTCTCGTAGAATCTCTATTGAAATTAGGAATTAATACAATTACGGTCATTCGACCACAAAGCTACCACATACCTGTCACATTAATCATAGATAAAAAATACATCATTCATAAAATTACTTTATTTGATACAGGCGCAGTTCAAAACTGCATTATTGAACGATTAGTTCCACATAAGTATCTAGGTAAAGACATTATAAATTATAAACTCAGGAATGCTTATATATGCAATAATGAAATTGGTTTCGTAATGATTTCATGATAACCAAAGACATAAATGAAGAAATTATATTAGGTATTGCATTCATAACCCAAAGAAATCCTTATACCTCTCAATTAGATGACAATCCATACCAAAGTGCTAGAGAAAATCTCATCTTCCCCTATCAAAACTCCTAACTTATCACCCCGATTGCAACCTAAGTTTCGATGCCGTCCGCCCAAGGACAACGTAGGGACTTATCTACTCCTACTCATACCTTCCCGATCAACTTGGCTCTGATACTAATGGAGGGGACGGACAAAGTTCCGGGACGGAATCCTAATGAAAATTGGGCGGAGTAATAGAAGGGAGCAAGAACAAGCAAAAATCAAAACTTAAAGAAAGAGAAGAACAAAAAGGCAGTACACAAACTTAAAACAAAACGTTAAAATTTAAAACATAATAATAACCAATTATAAGTAGAGAAAGTTATTACTTGCAAAATTTTATTGATTTAGGGAAGTAAAGAACATGGATGGGAGAATGCAAAATAAAGGGAAAATGGAGAGAATTGTAGAGAGGTTTTCCAAGTTAGTAAGATTTTGAATGCTCTCTACTGATACAAGTTGAAAGCCTTAAATAGGCCTCAAAAGTGCTGACTAATCTAACTTATTATGCTACTATTTTACATGTTTGCACATACTAATATACATTATTATATGAGAATCCTTCAAAAAATCACCAATAATACCCAGCCAAGCCCAAGAAACTCCTTATATCTGTCGGAGATGTGGGTCTGGGCCAACTCTCCATTGCTTCTATGTTCTGATTGTCAACTTTAATACCTCACCAGAAACAATGTGTCCTAGGAACACCACATACTTAAGCAAAAACTCGCACTTGGAGAACTTGGTATACAAGTTGTTATCTCTCAAAGTTTGAAGAACAACCCTTAGGTGGCTAACTTGATCTTCCTCATTCCTTGAATAAAACAGTATGTCATCAATGAAAACGATGACAAACATATCAAATAAGGTTTGAAGACTCGGTTCATAAGATCCATTAACGCTGCAGGTGCGTTAGTCAACCAAAGGACATAAACAGAAATTCATAATGCCCATACCTTGTTTTAAAAGCTGTCTTGGGAATATCACATTCCTTAACCTTCAACTGATGATAGCCTAATCTGAGGTCAATCTTGGAAAAGCAGGAAGCACCTTGAAGTTGATGAAGAGATCATCTATCCTTGGAAGAGGATATTTATTCTGATGGTCACCTTATTTAACTGAGGTAATCTATATATATCCTAAGGGACCCATTCTTCTTCCTAACAAACAAGATCGGAGCACCCCAAGGTGAGACACTTAGTCGAATAAAGCCTTCATCAAACAGATCTTTCATTTGATCTTTTAGTTTCTATAATTCTGCTGGTGCCATTCTATATGGTAGAATAGATATAGGACATCTATGCCGAAAATCTATCTCTCTTTTAGGAGGGACTTCAGGTAGATCATCAGGAAAGACTTCTGAAAACTTACTGACTATAGGAACTGACTGAAGGAAAGGTACCTCAACACTTGAGTCATTAACTCGGACTAAGTGATAAATCATCCCTTAGAACCTCAACACTTGATTCATTAACTCAGACTAAGTGATAAATCATCCCTTAGAAAGTAACTTTTTTGTCTTAAGGTATGAAATGAAGCGACCCTTAGGCACTACTGAACTACTAGCCCACTCTATGACTGGCTCATTTGTACTCTGGAATTTGACAACTCGAGTTCTACAATCTATTGATGCAAAATAGGCATGGAGCCAGTCCATACCTAGAATGACATCAAAATCTACCATGTCTAACTCTATTAAATCAGCCGTGGTAATCTTGTGATTGATGAAAATATGACAATCACGATAGACTCTTTCAGCTAGAATAGACTCCTCAACAGGTGTAGAAACACCGAAAGGTTCACAAAGCGTTTGAGGGAGAATTTCAAACTGATTTGCAACATAAGGAGTTACAAAGGATAAACTTGGTCCTGGGTCTAATAAAGCATAAAAATCAAAAGTAAAGACTTTGATTATACCCGTGACAACATCTGGAGAGTTCTCTTGCTCTTGGCGTCTAGTGATAGCATGCATAGAGGCGATTTGCCCCTCTGTCGGTACCAGAAGCAGCTCCTCTGTGTGCATCCCTGCTTGGTGGAACAACTGATAAAGATTGGGCTTTGTTTCCAGGATTTTCACCACCTTGCTTATTATTAGGGAATTCTCTTATGAAGTGACCCTCTTGACCACTCTTGAAACAACCTTTTGGACATCACGACACATGCCAGGGTTGATTCTACCACACACAGAACTCCCATTACCCCTTTGTGCCACACTACCTTGAGATTGGGCCGGTCTAGCATTGGAGTGCTGCGAGTTACAACCACTATACTCACCTCTGTTTCTGGGCGCAGGTGCACTAGCAGATGATGGTGTATGCCCCTTCCATTTCTAGAATTGTGGTCGGCTTGAACCAGCTTTTGGTTGGCTAGACGCATTCCGTGTCTTTGCCTCCTTGTTGCGGTACTCTTCTCTATCCTTCATCTTCTCTTCTTCCATTTGTTGAACGTATATCATCTGCCTTGATATATCCATATCACCTATCAACATGGAAGCCCTACCTTCCTTGCTTGAAGCACGACGCAACCCTGCAACAAACAAACTTATTCTGCTTCTCATGTCTTTCACCATCTCTAGAGCATAGCGAGATAGTTGGGTGAACTTCAACCCATATTTTTGAACACTCATGGAGTCCTATTTCAAAGTAAGTAACTCCCTCACGTTTGCTTCCTTCGGTTCACGAGGAAAGAACCTCCTTAAGAAGGCTTCCTCGAAGCAAGCCCAACTTGGATATGGTGCATCCTCAGCCCTACAATCCTTCCATTGATAGAACCATGTTTTGGCCACACCTTTTAGTTGGTATGCAGCCAATTTAACCCTCTCAGTATCGGCCACATGCATTACCTCATACACCTTCTTCAACTCCTCTATGAAGTTATCCGGATCTTCTTTAGTATTTGATCCGGTTTGAAACTGGGGGGATTCATCCTAAGGAACTCACGAATTCTCGAAGTATGCGCTCCTTCCTGTCGAGCTCCTCTCTGCTGCCCGACTTGGTTGGTCACAACCTGACTCAACATCTGGATAGCTTCCCATAATTCAGCATTGGGAACCTCTCCTTGAGGTTGTGCCTCTGGTGCATTTGGAACCTCTTGTTCCTCAACATTACTTCATGGACAACCTCTGATTACCCTTCTTGGAGGCATGATGATCTGAAAATACGTGTAAGCATGAATTAGAGGGAGACTCGCATGAAATAAGATTAAAGAAGTGAAACATTCCTAAATGTTGTAGCCTCCTAATCATAGATGTGGTGCGCTTCACACCGATGACTAAGACTCTAGTGACACGACTTCATAGACTCCCTAGGACTATTGAACTCTATGCTCTGATATCATGTTTGTCATGCCCCGATCCTACACCCTGGGCGGGACCGACAATCGAAGACCATTGCTGGACCTCAAGCGAATCCTTGACCTGGCTACTTGAATCAGCGGAAGACAAACCTCAACTTTGACATGAGTAAACCATAACTTTGGCCAAAATGGCACTTGAGTCTTAATAACTGAAAACAACTCCAAACTGAAATACTATAGTCTACTAAGCCTCTAAACTGTCTAGAGAGGGATGTCAGGACAGACCCCACAACATACTAAAAACAAAGCTAATATAGAAATGAAAAGGATGTCCTCCGGAATACAAGGAGGCTCACCACAAACTCTGAAGCTCAATCTGGATCAACGAAACGCTGCATGCTGATCATTGGTACCTGCGTCTGTATTATGAAACGATGCAAGCAAACTGGCATCAGTACATTGAATGTACGAGTATACCAGATGGAGAGCTAAATAACGACTTAAGCTTGGAGGGATTAGATGATACCTTGGCTCTGCTCAACTGAAGAGTTTACTTAACTCAAATGATATACATATAAAGCTGTAAATCACATGAAAGATGTGTGAATATAGATAGTTTGTTAAAGGAAATTCGATAACACACTCAACTTTACTAATATAAGAAAGTAATATCGCCTCTGTGAGAGTTTCTCTAACTGACAACCATCACTATGAGGCTAAGTGATGATACAACATCTTACCTCAAGTTGCAAGAGGACCATCCTACACCTTGCCATCGGTAAGGACCTTACTCAACTTAGTGGATCTACTAGCTCTCCTTACGTGACCATCTAAAAGGAATGACACATTAAATCCCATGTTGGCTACATGATTTACATGAAGACTTGAGTTAATATGAACTCTCATCTCCACGTCGGTGCTGAATACTACTCCCAAAAATGTACTTAAGCTCATACTTTTAATAAAACTTCCTTCCTTTGGGTTGAGATAATTTACTGAACTCATTAGCTTTAAAATAGCTCCTTTTGGAAATCAATGTTCCCCTTTTAGTTCAAAACTCTTTTGGAACTTTCAATTCCCCTATTTACTCAAATGTGAAACATTTGTAAACCTCTAGGGAATACTTAGTTCCCTTATATCTTTTTGAGAAATGGACTCAACTCTTGCTCTTTACTTAATTTGAAACATTAACTCTTAGGGAACACTTAGTTCCCTTATAGCCTTTAAGAAATGAACTCAACTCTTCACTTGACTTGCAATTTAAGTCTTTAAAAGAAAGTTAAAATATTTGTGAAAGACTTTAAAAAACATTACCTTGCCTTACTTCTTAACTTCTAGACTTGCTCTTCACTTCTTTAACTTTGACCTTACTTTCCTTGAATTGATTTATGGATTTAAGGATCATGATCTCATGTTTATGGATGATTTCATGATATTTAGATGTATATTAGAGTGTTGGAAACAACTAGGAATGAGGGGTACATCCTTAGGAAAAGTACAAAAAGATAGAGAAAGAACGGTGTCTTCAGGGGGTCCTCAGGAGCTCTGAGAGGACCGGCGCGCCAGAACCTGAAGGACAGACTCTGTCGTAAGGGGCTTTGGAGGAGCGGCGCCCCAGCATACCCCCAACGGGTTTTCCGACTTTCTTCTTCGTTTTTCATCACTAAACCTTTCCAAAATCCCATGGAGCCCACCCCAAACACTTAGGATCCCTAATCAACTTATTTACCAATGTTTTAGACCCGAAAAAAGTTCCTAAAACATGGATTACAACAATCCAATCAACAAGAACGTCAAACTTTTTTTTAAGATTTCAACCTCTAACATGAGTTAATTCATGAACTTGAATAATTTATATTAAATTGGTGTGTGGGTGAAGTAACCCAACACAAAAAAGCCCACATACCTTCTTAGGGATCAACATGGTGTTCTTGCGTCATCTTTTTGCTTCTCCACTTCTCTTCTTGCTTTCAAAAATATAGTCTCTTTTCTAAGTGCGTAAACTAAATGGGTCAGTTTATACCCCAACATATTACTCCAAAATGAAATAATTAATTTACTTAAGGAAAATACAAAAACACCCTTTACTACATCCGGTTTTGGAACTTTCCTTGCTCAACAACCCATCTTCCAAAAGTCATATCTCACTCATACGACTCGGAAGTTTGCAAACTTGGCGTCGTTAGAAAGATCTCCAACGAGCTTTCCATCCATATAAAGAACTCACAAGATTTTTCAACTCCTGAAAGCTTTTCTCACAAGCTTCAGAACATTAAGACTTACCTGTCTTATGAGTTAACTTGGTCAAAGGAGAAGAGATAGATGAGAATCCTTCAACAAATCTCCGATAACATACAACCAACCCCAAGAAATTAATTATATCTATCGGAGATGTGGTTCTAGGCAAACTCTTTACTGCTTCTATCTTCTGAATGTCAACTTTAATACCCTCACCAGAAAAAATGTGGCCTAGGAACGCCACAGACTTAAGCCAAAACACGCACTTGGAGAACTTGGCATACAACTTCTTATCTCTCAAAGTCTGAAGAACAACTGTTAGGTGACTAGCATAATCTTCTCCATTCCTTGAATAAATCAGTATGTCATCAATGGAAACGATGACAAAAAGATCCAAATAAGGTTTGAAAACTCGCTTCATAAGATCCATGAACGATGTAGGTGTGTTAGTCAAACCAAAGGACATAACCAGAAATTCATAATGCCCATAACTTGTTCTAAAAGTTGTCTTGGGAATATCACATTCCCTAATCTTCAACTGATGATAGCCTAATCTGAGCTCAATCTTGGAAAAGCAAGAAGCACCCTAAAGTTGATCGAAGAGATACTCTATCCTTGGAAGTGGATATTTATACTTGATGCTCACCTTATTTAACTGACGGTAATTTATACACATCCTAAGGGACCCATCCTTCTTCCTAACAAACAAGATCGGAGCGCCCCAAGGTGAGACATTTGGTCGGATAAAGCCTTTATCTAGCAGATATTTCAGTTGATCTTTTAGTTCTTTTAATTCTGTTGGTGCCATTCTATATGGCAGAATAGAGATAGGATGAGTATCTGGGATAACATCTATATGCTGAAGTCTCTCTTTCAAGAGGGACTCTAGGTAGATCATCAGAAAAGACTTCTGGAAACTCACAGACAATAGGAACTGACTGAAGGGAAGGTACCTCAACACTTGAGTCATTAACTCGCACTAAGTGATAGATACATCCTTTAGAAACTAACTTCCTCGCCTTAAGGTACAAAATGAAGCGACCCTTAGGCATTGCTGAACTACTATCCCACTGTATGACTGACTCATTTGGACTCTAGAATTTGACAACTCGAGTTCTGCAATCTATTGATGCATAACAAGCATGGATCCCATCCATACCTAGAATGACATCAAAATCCACCATGTCTAACTCTATTAAATCAGCCATGGTACTCTTGTGATTGATGAAAATAGGACAATCACGATAGAATCTTGCTGCTAGAATAGACTCCCCAACAGATGTAGAAACACCGAAAGGTTCACAAAACTTTTCAGGGAGAATTTTAAACTGATTTGCAACAAAAGAAGTTACAAGGATAAACTTGTTCCTGGGTCTAATAAAGCATAAACATCAAAAGTAAAGACTTTGATCATACCCGTGACCATATCTGGAGAGTTCTCTTGCTCTTGGCAGCTAGTGATTGCATAAAGGTGATTTGCCCCTCCGTTAGTACTAGAAGAAGCTCTTCTGGGTGCAATCCTTTTTGGTGGAACAACTGATGAAGATTGGGCTATGTTGCCCGGATTTTCACCACCTTGTTTTATTATTAGGCCACTCTCTCATCAAGTGACCCTCTTGGCCACACTTGAAACAACCTGTCTGGCCATCACGAACCTTGCTAGGGTGGATTCTACCACATCTACCACACACAGAACTTCCATTACCCCTTTGTGCCACACTATACTCACCTCTGTTTCTGGGCGCAGGTGCACTAGCAGATGATGGTGCATGCCCCTCTAATTTCTAGAATTGTGGTCGGCTCGAACCACCTTTCGATTGGCAAGACTCATTCCCACTCTTCATCTTCTTGTTGCGGTAGTATTCTCTATCCTTCATCTTCTCTTCTTCAAAGATTGAACGTATACCATCAGCCTTGATATATCCATGTCACCTATTAACATGGCATCCATACCTTTCTTGCTTGAAGCACGACCCAATCCTGCAACAAACAGACTCATTCTGCTCCTCATGTCTTTCACCATTTCCGGAGTATTGCATAATAATTATACAAATGGGTGTTGTGTAATAAATATAGATTTTGGTTTATATATATAAGTAATTATAGAGTTAAAGTTGCACATATACGTTCAAATAATATTGAACTACCTCACTGTTCTCTAAGTTATTCATTTCATCTGGATGTTGTAGTTCGAAACTTATAGGTGACTGGCACGCTCCCAATTGAAGATTTTGATGGAACTTCTAAATCAGAATCCTGAAACAAATTTTCATAAATTTAACATACAAAATTATCAATGTGTATAGACATATACAAAAACATCATATAAGTCATAATAAAACTTCTACAATTGTATCATCTGGTGATAACTCGTCAGTGATGGAAATCTTCAAAGACTGATCAACAGTCTTGGATTTAATTAAATTTTAAAAATATATCAAATACAAACAAAGGTATACAAAGACAAAAGAAAAATAAAACCAAACCTCCAAAATCTTTTAATCCGGTGATAATTCATTATTGATAGGATGCTTCAAAGACTGACCAATAGGCTTAAAAAACATAAATACAAAAACAAAATGACGTTCAAAAATTAACATATGAACATATATTGTATAACAATTATACAAAAGAATGTTGTGTAAAAAATTTATATTAACATTTGTATATATACGTAATAACAGAAATAAACAGTTGAAAGTTTCACATATACATTCAGATAATATTGAATTACCTCATTATTCTTTAAGTTATTCATTTCATTTGGACGTCGTTGTCTGGAACTTGAAGATGGAGAGTGTATAGGTGACTGTGGCATGCCCCCAATTGGAAATTTCGGTGGAATTCCTATATCAGAATCCTGAAATGAACTTTTATAAATTCAACATGCACAATTAAATTTATATAACAAATGTAATGATATGTTTGAATACAAAACCTTCGCAGTTGATTTTTTGTTGTTAATGGCATTCAGTACAACATTGAAGTTGTCTTGTATCAACTTTCTTAATTTTATTAACTCTTCTTTAACCTATAAATACATGAAGGTATGAAATTTAAAATTTTTAAATAATAAATATACAACAATATGTGCAATAGTATTATACTTATAGACAATTTGAATGAATCAAATTCAACACGCGAAATATTGATTTGAGATGAATCGTTGTTTGATGTTGTAACATATGTGTAGCATTTGATATTTTACGTTTGACACCAATTGTTTGATGATTGGCTTGGTTATAACAACAGCAGGTTGCTTTCTATGCCTCACACGTCGAGTCTTCACTGATGGAGAGACTGGGGCATTACGTGTTTGTGTCCTTTGATCGTGTTCTTAAACAACTTTGGGTGGATCTTATTTGGTATAACCGGGACAGATTGCTTGAGTCGCTTCTTGATAGTTAAGATATATGAATCAGATATAATTTTTTCCTTTCCCTTGTTGTTAATTGATTTTGGTGGGTCTTGAAAGTCATCATCTGACTCAGGAGATTGTATAACATCATCTGCTTCAATTTTGGAAGGTATAGATGGCGAAGTTGTATGAAATTGAACATACTCTGGCGGCAATGGAATGATTGCAATTTCCAATGGGGTCGGAGTTATGTTCCGAAAAATAATCTGAAATTTATAACAAAATCATTGCATATATATAAATATATGTATAATTAGTGAGGAACTACATACATTATTTACGAAGAACACAAAATTAATATATGTATAAACACTTGTAACTCAATATTTGTATATGTATAAAAATAAAAGTTCTATTGATCGTCGTATATAGATAAATATGATAAATAATCTCTGTATATAAATGTACTAGTTCTATTTATATAATGCCTATAAACTGCCTTGTGGTATAGCTATGGATTTGGTTTCCTATACGATTAGCGGCAATAAAATAGGACTAAAGTGAACTGTCCAGAGACTTTTGATGCGACCCAATTAAGTTGATGTCGATGGAAGTATTAAACTTGAGATCACAAGGTGGTATTTGAGTCTAAAGTATAAAGTGACATAGTGTATATAAGTTCTAAGTTATGTTAAAGTTATTAATGTCTAGAAATGGAACAAAATATTGAGGTGCTTGCTTGACTTCACTAAGCTAGTAGGTGACAAGTAGGTGCATCACCTACTTTGACTTATTGACTAGCCCAAAGGACCAAGTAGGTCCTTTGGGCCAAGTACTAAGACTCTTTTGACTGTGTTATTGGGCCAAGTACACTACACCTATTTGGAATAATTTAGCCCAAGTTGAATAGAAGAATATGGAAAAAATGGACAGCCAAGGCCCAATATTCCCAAGCCCTCAAGAAACAATTTTAATGGAAAACTAGGTGCATCACCTACTTAAAGGGGTGGCCCAAATTAAATACACATGTTGACTGCAAATGAAGTACAAGAAAGGTGGCAAAAGGGCCAATATTCTTAAGTCCAGAAATTCCAAATGAAAAGTCCAAGTAGGTGGGTCACCTACTTGAAAAATTATGGCCCAAGATGAGTAAGAAAGTCGGCCAAACCAGGTCCCTTTAAAGAGATTGATATCAGCTTTTTTACAACCATTTTTACTTTGACAAAAAATCTGATTACTAGAGCTTTATGTCCTCTCTCTCTTTGATTCATACAAAAGCCATTAAATACCATTAAGTTTCTTAAATAATAGGTATTTTAAGCTATTGAAAGGTATATTTTAAGACAAGTTAAGGAGGACAACCTTTACCTTGAAGAATCCAAGTCTTAGCAAGTGGTAGTTATGTCCAGCAAGGTAAGCTATTGCAATCTTCTCCGTCGTGTGCTTGAGTTAATTAGGACACTTGGTATGTGTTAGTGAGTTGGAATTGTTACTTTACATGGTGAGTATTGGGGAGGATGTTCTGGTGATTAGTGCATGTTGGGACATCTATGGTGGGGAGTCCTCTTTAAATTAAGCTATGAGCTTGTTTGAGAACTTTAAAAGTAATGTTAGTTGTTCAAGTGATGGTGATCAAAAACCATGATTCATATTGCTTCTATTACATTATTATGTTCAAAGATTGTTTTATGTATGTTATGATAAGGGATGTGACTAGATGTGCGGGGAAGTTATGGAGACGTTATAGGACTTGAATATTGCAGGGAGTTGGGGAGGACCTGATACGAAGGTTGTACAGTATATATAGACACGATTAAAAGGATAGGGAAGGAAAGAAAACACTGACTAGATAGATTTCAGCTTACTGCTTCATTACTATTTGGGTGTGATCAAGTGGCTCAAATTGATTGATTAGCTACTAATACTAGTTTTACAACTTATTATATTGTAGATTAGTGATCTCAAGAGGAGCTTAAGTCATATGTTTTGAATTGTATAGCAAGGTATGTAAGGCTATTTGATTTCCTATTTCTTTGGCATGATACTAAACTTGCCTTACAAAAAGTAAGCTTTCTAAGTGCCCTTGGTAGTGACTGATCCATAGTTGGAGTTCCTACTCCCTAGAGCATCAAAGTGGGTACTCTAGTATGAGTTTTTTACTAAATGAGTGTGTCTACTCTACCAAGTGTTAGCATGCAAGGTTTAAACATGTTTCCTTGTCAAAGTACCCCTAGCACGTTTTTCCCTTATATAAGTCAAAATGATCCTAGATAACACATGGTACATATGTTTATAGGATGGATATACGGTCTGCCCATATCTTGCCAACTTGCTTCAATTGTTTATAAATATGTCATCTTGTAACATGTTCATATGTTCCCTTCCTTTGTTATTACTCCCATTGTGTTAGACTATAATGTTACCTCACAGCATCACTATTTGCTCAATTGTACATTTATATGTACTTACTAGGAATATGTGTCTGTCCTTAAGTTAAATCTGCCCACATTTCCCCCTTTGGTTCCACATGCATGAACACCTTGTATTTGCATCATATAGAGTTCAAATCACTTGGCTGAATGTTAAATTTTCTTCACTGGATGTGCTTCTATTTGAGATGTCAAAATGCTTCCGAGTCATATAAGCTCCTAAGTACTACGTTCAAGTCACATTAGCTTCCCATGTCATTGTTATTAACATAAGTCCATATTCATTTGTCTTCTACTACTGGTCCGTAGTTCCAAATCTAAACAAGGATTATGACCACCAAAACAAAGAATCACAAACAAGTTATGAACATCAAAAAGAAAAATCTCAAAAGAGTTATAATTATCTAAAGATCAATCCCAAAATAGTTATGAACTGATAAACAACAATCTCAAAGATGAAAGAATCTAAGTGAAGTAATCTGTATGATTATGGATGGCAGCTAAGGGGCGAAAGCCTAGCATGGGCCAATCCCAATTGGTATAAGAGAGTGGTAGCTCAGGGACAAAAGCCTAGTGGGCCGATCCCAATTGGTATGGAAGGGTGGCAGCTCAGGGGCGAAAGCCTAGCATGGGCCGATCCCAATTTGTGAAATTATGATGACATCATCCCAGGGGTTGAAATTCCTAGCATGGGTCATCCTCTTCTACCACTGATCAGATGTTCATTTGTATCATATGTTGTATAAAGATTATAAAGTACAAAAAAGTAGAGAAAAGAATGTAACATGCATGATTCCACAAGTACAAAGCAAAGGTGGTCTCTAATCCTTATATATTGGTATTTGGTTGCACTTGAGATCTCATGTTAAATATTGTTGTATTATGCCTTACATATTCAGTACATTCTTTCGTACTGACGTCCCTTATTGGAACGCTACATTTCATGCTGCAGGTACAAGTACTCAACTAGCAAATCTTCCCAATAGAAGCACATTATACTCAACGGATGTTGGTGAGCTCCTGGTTGATTCGGGGCTTTGCGGAGTCTTTACTACGCGTATTTTCATAGTGGTACCATCATGGATTCCAGTAGAGGCTTTGTAGATATTGTAAAGCTATCATCTGTATTCATAGTTTCACTTGTCACATATAGTAGTTCAGCTAGTCAAAATGTGTTGTATATGAAGCTTCTCATCAGTAATCTGCATAGTAGTTTAGTTTCTCATCATAGATTACTTGTATCAGAGCAGTTCGTTCTAGGGGGTCTACAAAGCCGTGTCTAGTAGAGCCTTAGTTATGAATGTGTTGCGCGCCATATTTCAAATTAAGGGGCTGCTTGGACATTTAGAAAATGCTACCTTCCTTCGTAATCTTGATCGTGCGATAGAGCGAAGTTAAGAAGCCCATTTCCAGTTGTACAGGATCATGCTATTCATATTAACTATGGTTGTGGTTAACGGTTGTTAAAGTGTCAGTGTGTAACATACAAAAAGGACCTCAAGTTACCAAAAGTTTGACTTGATTGATCTCATTTTATTCTACCATCTCACTCCACAAGGTATGTAAAGGCTTTTATGTTATTTGCATTTAAAGTTGCATTTGTACCATTTGCATCATGTAACTAACATATATTTGCTGTAGCATTTCCAGGGACATGTTCTTAGGAGGATGTGACCAGATCTTGAGTTCTATATTTCCTCCATACTTAAAGGATATATTCATATAGAGGACACTTGTTCTTAGTCTTATATATACATAGAATTTTCAGCGTTGCACATGTTCTCGAAATTTTATGTAGTCAAACTAGTTTCTTTTAGTTCAATGAAGCCAGTGGCACAATTTTATAGGTGGATGTATCGGTGCAATAATGTTACTACAGATACCCCTAATTGGCTGACAAAGCTCAAATTCTCTCTGTGTGTCCTCCGAGTATGTTAATGTTTGGCATTTATATGGTATGTGCCAACAACTCCGAATAAGTACTAATAACATTTTTCTTCTTTTTGTGATTATAAAACTTAGGAATAAGTTTGCCAATTGCTGCAAATGATATACCTGTGGTGGTTCCTTTTATAATCTATGTGTTTGTTGGCTATAGAGAATTAGTATGTGCGTAAAGGGTAAGGATAATGAAAAGAAAGTTGGTTGGTTAGAACTAATTTATGATTAGTTGGTTATACCTAATGGAATCTTGTACATGAAGCTGCTAGTTCTGATTAAAAGTTACTTGTTAGATAGGAAGCTTGTGAGAATGAAGCTTAAATTACACAGGTCGAATATGTACAGACAACTTCTCATTAGAAAAAGATGGAATATGTTAAAGTTCCTATACATAGGAGTAGGGGTGATATGAGGATGCTATATAGGAGTGAGATAGGTGGTTATGAGAGAGTAATTGCTAAAGTCTATGCGGTAAGAAAATCTTATCAACTCTTCAATGCTAACGAGTTATAATGGCGAACCTGTGAACAATTTTGTGAAACTTTGTTACACAGAGAAGTCAATCTAATATCGATTCAAGTTTTGATATTCAGTCTTGATAACAACAAGAAAAAAGAGGTGAATTTCATGTTTCCTAGATAGAATATGGACCTAGTCCATCCACACCATTAGTACAAATAGAGATATTACCGGATTCATTTAATATATGCCTACAGTACTTCATCAGTCCTAGTCCAGTTAAGGGGAATGAAAAAATTGATCATATGCATATTGCTTGTTGTTCTTATTTGCTATATTGCATGGGAAAAGAGTCGGAGCACCCTCACTTATTATTAAAAAAGGAGGAATATAGTATGGCCAGACCTATCTAGTTAAAGCCCAAATCAGCTAACTCTAAGACGTTATGAATCATGATATAACTTTATAGGTACCTTACATTTACATGTTATTAGAGTTCATATTTCATGGTGCGTTAAAGCTTCACTATGTATTTTCTTTTTCGATCTTCAAGGGGCATCAGGCGTTGAGTGTGATATAACATAAGCTAGTAATGAAGGCAAAGTTGACCTAGGCCTCCAACTCTAAAAGATGAACTATGTTTTTGAGGATTTTCTTTTTTTATCTTGACTGTTTTATTTATATTGACATAGACGGAAACCAAGTCCCAATATAACAACACCTATAAGAATTCTTAGGAGATTGGAGATAGTAGATGGGAAAATCAATTGTATGTGTTTTGATGCGAGTAAGGAATATGAGCAGAACTATCCCACCTGTAACTTAAACGCTTAAGACAGTGTGTTTACCTTAGTATGGTAGACTGGTTCTATATGATGTATCATAGTTTCCAAAGATGATTTGTTATATAATTATACATGCTGCATGTTCTATAACTTATCTATTTGTATGTCATTTTCCCTTTGTGGATTGCCTTCTCAGAGGTTACCAAACATCATGGAATGCTTGCTTATATGCAAGTGTTATCCACTTCAGAGCACACTTGTTTATTGATGTTTTCATAGGAACTTTTCCTTGCATGTTATTTATTGCACTGGTTACTTCCCACATGCCACTTGTCCATATGGTATGAGTAATGCATGCCTAATTAATCATATGACCATTTCTATATATTTTGCATACTCGTA
Organism: Solanum pennellii; assembly: GCF_001406875.1. NCBI lineage: Eukaryota > Viridiplantae > Streptophyta > Magnoliopsida > Solanales > Solanaceae > Solanum > Solanum pennellii. The sequence goes on from NC_028640.1 coordinate 31,972,722, forward strand.
GCCTACTTGCTCAAACATTTCAGGCCTTGTAGCTTTTCTGGCCATGTTTTATATGTTCACTTGCTCATATTTCATATTTGTGCTCATTGACATGTTAGTCCACCTGTCCATGCAATATAATGATCTTGCTCAATGTGATTTGTGTTTTGTAGTTCATTTTCTCATATGTCTACATGTCATATCTACTACATGTCTTAGCTTATGTACTCAGCATCATGTGATCATCTAGTCCATTCCTAAATTCCCTATAGTTCATTCTCTCACACGCTAACCTATAGATCATATGAACGTGTACACCATGTATTTATATAGCTTAATGCCAGTATACCTTGCGCGCTCGCTCCCTTTTGGGCTAGTCTGCATATGTGTCATGCCCAATGTGACTTATTCATCCATATTATATGCCCCCTCTATGCTAATTGATTTGAGTTTTGAACAATTTGGGAAAATATTTCCTTGTATCATTATGTAGTGAAGATTTTGACCAGAAAAGGTTGGGCATATATGTAAATTTAATCAACCATAGATAAATAACTTATCATAATAACCTATTCGCAGGAGCATCATTAAACTTATGCTTCTTAAAAGACTCACCTCTTAAAAGTTTCATGAAATAAAAGAGAAAGGAATGTAAGGAAAGTACTGCCCCGATAGTCTATGATTTTATGTATTCATTCATATATAGAAATAATTGAGAGATACTATAGTTATTCTTGAATGTTAAGGCACAAAAGCTAAGCTCAGAATGTGTAACCATGAGTATTAATTAGGGAAAGAATAGAATATAACATAAGATACTTGGAAATAGAAGTTGGTGGAGAGATACTAAGTAATCCTCCTCATATTAAACATCAATATAAGGATTTGAGATCATGTGGTCCCCTTATATGAACATGAATCCTGCTAATATGTCATTTGTGTGTCTTGTGTTTAGGCATATTACAGTCTTATTTGTATGAGTACTACTTGTGTATCTTCAGTGAATTACATGCTAAAGAAGGGATTTAATTTTTCATATTACTATTTCATGAA
>NC_028640.1:31978753-32016690 GCF_001406875.1 Solanum pennellii
TAGTATAGCTAAAAACTTTGTAGGTGAACCTCAATTCTTTCAAGATAGAAGTTTAGAAATATTATCTAATCTATCTTGTCCAAAGTTAGATGATTTTAGGTTGTATAAAGATGTCTTCATAAACAAAGTTATGATTCGCAAAGACTGCAATCATGACTATTGGAAAGAAAATTTTATTAGTGGTTTACCAACACTATTTGCTGAAAAGATTAAAATAAAATTAAGGGATAATGAACAAGTATCCCCTCAACCTATGCCCGAAATCTCAGAGACACACTTATACTATACTAAGGTCCTATACCCCCCTGAACTTATTTTATTAATGAATTTTTACCCCTTTTCGACCTACGTGGCACTATCTTGTGGGGCCAAGGCTGGTTGACTTTTTTTTCAAGATAGTGCCACGTAAGCTGAAAAGTGGTAAAAATTACTTATAAAATAAGTTTAGGGGGTAGTAAGACCTTAGTATAGTATATGTCACGCCTCAAAACCCATTAAGACGGACAGGCAACCGATGCCCTAAAGTCCCGAGAGAACCAACCTGCAACCTGTTCTTACTGTGCATATAACTATAACAATTGTGGCAAGTTCACCTAGGATGCAGCGATACAAAACAACATAAGTAGGTCCAAAAGTTATATACAAGACTTGGCCGTTGAGGCCACAACACCTTAAGACACAACTGAACCATGTATATACGTCTACAAAGCCTCTAAAAGATAGAAGACAAGAGTAGGTCAGGACAGACCCCGCCTGACCCTTAACTACGATACAATACCAAAATGAGTTTACCAAAGACTCAATAAAGCTCTGGATCAACTTGGGGATCACCCAAAAGTAGCAGAGTTTCGTGTGCTCCTATTGAGGATATCTATTAGCTGGAGTACCTTCCCCTGCAGCATGAAATGCAGCGTCCCATGCAAGGGACGTCAGTACAAAAAAATGTACGTAAATATATAAGGCAATAGTATATGTAATACGAGATCTCAAATGAAATCAAATAGCAACATATGAGTGCATAGATAAGGAGAGAAGACCACCTTTCCTTATTCTTGTGGGATCAAGTAAGTTACATTCTTTTCTTTATTTTTCTGTATGTTATAATCTTTGTGGGGCATGTGATACAAGTGACCAACTGATCAGTGGTAGAAGAGGATGACCCATGCTAGGCGTATTAACCCCTGGGATGTGGTCCTCATAATTACAGAACTTGGGATCGGCCAATGCTAGACTTTCGCCCCTGAGCTGCCACCCTTCTATACAAATAGGGATCGGCCCATTCTAGGCTTTCGCCTCTGAGCTGCCACCCTTATGTACCAGTTGGTATGGAAGGGTGGCAGCTCAGGGGCGAAAGCCTAGCATGGGGCGATCCCAATTTGTGGAATTATGAGGACAACATCCCAGGGGTTAAAATGCTTAGCATGGTTCATCCACTCCTACCACAGATTAGCTGGTCATTTGTATCATATGAGTTACAAAAATTATAACGCACAGAAAAGTAAAAAAAAGGATGTAACATACACAATTCCACAAGTATATGCAAAGGTGGTCTCGAATCCTTATCTATTGGTATTTGGTTTCACTTGAGCTCTCATGTAGCATATGGTTGTATTATACCTTACATATTCAGTACATTCTTTCGTACTGACGTCCCTTATTGGGCGCTGCATTTCATGCTCAGTTACAAGTATTCAAAACTAGATCTCCCCAGTCGAAGCACATGATACTCAACTGTTGTTGGTGAGCTCTAGGTTGATTAGGGGCTTTGTCGAATCTTTACTATGCGTATTTTCATGGCATGGATTCCATAGAGGCTTTGTAGACATTGTAAAGTTATCATTTGTATTCATAGTTTCACTTTTCACATGCATGTGTTGTATATAAAACTTTTCATCAGTAATCTGCATAATACTTTACTTTCTCATCATAGGTTACTTGTAAAGCATGTGTTCATAGGGTACTTGTTTGCCTCACCTAGGGTTGGGGTGTGGCAAGTTCATCAAGTGTTTCATTTCTCAATGCTATGAAAATACGTAGGTGACCCATCTCATATTACTCCTACTGAGGATCTCACTTATGAAGAAGTACCATTGCTATTCTAGATCGACAAGTTAGGAAGTTAAGAAATAAAGAGGTAGCTTCTGTAAAAGTGTTATGGAAGAACCAACAAGTAGAAGAAGATGCATAGGAAGCGGAAGAAGCAACGAAATTGAAGTATCCTCTTCTCTTTCAGATCCAAGAAAAAGATGAAAATGCTTAGTTTATATGCCCATTAATAGTAGTACTAACTTAGGCTTGAATCTGTTTGGGATGGATAACTATGGTACATTCGAGGACGAATGTTTTAAGGGAGGGGGGATGTAACAGCCCGTCTTACACATATGCTTGTTCTATTCTTGTGATACTGCTGGCTTTATAGTATAGGTGAGGGACCATGTTTCTTATATGATTAGTGTTGGTTTAAACTAGCCGGAAAGTGATGTATCATGCCATGCATGTTGTAAGTTGACTCCGCCGGATGTATTTAACTAGAGATATTAAGGTTGTAATTGAGCTTAAAATTTGAAAGTTAAAGTTCTAAGTTGAAGTAAAATGATGTAATATTCATAAAATGGAATAAAATAATTGAGCTGATTGCTTGATATTATTAAGCTAGCAACTGCATCACCTACTTGAGCTTTATGTATATTGTTAAAGGGCTCAAACTTAATGGACCAGATTTAGAATTATAGTAACGGGCTCACTTGAAGTCCAAACCTATTAAAAGAAAATAAAAATGAAAGAAAGCCCAGCAGCCAATCTGCCAAGGCCTAATTTAGATAAAGCCCAAGTGAAAGGAATTAGGTGCATCACCTAGTTTGACCTAATCAGGTGCATCACCTATTTAACCAATTAGTGGCTAAAAATGGACCCCAAAAAAGAGGTTCTAGACGATATTTTTGTGGTCAATAAAACTCCATATATATCCATACGAGCAGATATTCTTCACCCATTTTAACACATAATATTGAGAATTATATCCAGCTCTCTCTCTCTCTCTCTCTCTCTTCTCTTCAAGATTAAAACAACAGTTTTTAGTTGTTCTAGGTTCTTCAAGAAACCATCATATCTGCAAATCACAAGGTAAGTGAAAACACTTGGATTTTGCTTAATTCTCCCATGGGGATGATTTAGAAAATCATGTTATTCATGCTCAAGTATAAATACAAAGGAAGAAAATGTCAAGAAGCTAATGCTCACTTCCTTAGTTATTAAAAGACCCTTTTCTTCTTTTTTGGTTTAAGTGTGAAGGGAAGCTGAAGTTCTAGAAGAATTCGAGTTATAAGAAGAGGTTGAAGAAATTGAGGTAAGGTGACTGCCCCATTTATTTTTCTTCCTTCTGTATGAGTTTGAGTGAGGAATTAGGGTGAAGAACTTAAGGGGGTGTAAATTCAATAATTTGGGGCTGTTCTATGTGTATTATTGTTGGTGCAACTTGGTTGATCTTGGGGAAAGGATATAGAATGTATGTGTGTGGACATAGAATGAGGTTGTGGTGATACACATTATGTTAAGGGGTGGATGGGTTCATTATCTGTCAAAGTTAGCTACTGTTTTATGAGGCTCACGGTGTGATAGCTGCTAATTTTAGTTTACCATGACTTAAATTATAGATTAAAATTGAAAAGGGAGGCTGAATCGTGATAATTATATCAGTTAGAGGATAAGGTATGTAAGGCTATTTGATTCTATATCCCTTTGCATGAAATCTGATACTTGCGATTATTACCAATGAAGTGAATTTAATAAATTCTATTCCTAGAGCAGGAAGCATAGTGGCAGCATATTATCTCCAAATAGCTAACAATTTTTCCCCCTCTTCGTAGTGCATAGAACTACTTCATTATATGTTCACTATTTTATACTTGTGGAATTATCCCTCCATGTTCTGGTATAGAAATGGTATTTTCAAAAGCAAGTCTGGTGAATCCTCCCCTTTGTTGTTTGAAGTAAATCGTGTCATTAAGCTCTTAAAGTAATGTGTTGATGTTACATAACTCCTTATGTCGTTGTTATTCCCTTGAAGTATTATTTTCATGTCTTCAATTACTGGTCGTACTTCCATATCTCCAAAATGATTATGAACACAAAAATAACATCTCAAAAGAGTTAAGCTTATCCAAAGCACAATCACAAAAGAGTTATGAACTGATAAATAATAATCTCAAAGATTAAAGAATTTAAGTGAAGAAATCTATATAATTACGGGTGGCAGCCCAGGGGCAAAAGCCTAGCATTGGTCGATCTCAACTGGTACATAAGCGTGGCAGCTCAGGGGAGAAAGTATAGCATGGGCCGATCCCTGTTGATATAGAAGGGTGGCAGCTCAGGGGCAAAAGTCTAGCATGAGCCGATCCCAAATTTTGTAATTATGAGGACCTCATCCAGGGGTAATATGCCTAGCATGGGTCATCCTCTTATACCATTGATCAGCTCGTCACTTGTAGCACATTCCCTACAAAGAATATAACATATATAAAAGTAAAGAAAACAATTTAACTTACATCTCACGTAAGCAAAGTTGGTCTTTTCTCCTGATTTATACACTCATATGTTGATACTTGGTTTCATTTGAGTCCTCGTATTATATATGTTATATTGCCTTACATATCAGTACATTTTTTCGTACTGACGTCCCTCGCTGGGGATGCTGCATTTCATGCTGTAGGCACAGGTACTCCAGCTAGTAAACCTCCTCAGTAGGAGCATACGACACTCAAATACTTTTGGTGAGCTCCAGGTTGATTTGGAGCTTTACTGAGTCCTTGGTAAATTAAATTTGGAATTGCATCGTAGTTAAGGGTAAGACAGGATCCATCTCGACCTACTCTAGGTCTTCTATCTTTTTAAAGGCTTTTTAAACGTATGTACATGGCTCAGTTGTGTCTTAAGGAGTTGTGGCCTCAATGGCCAAGTCTTGTGTATAACTTTTTGGGTCTACTCATGTTGTTTTTAATCGCTGCGCCCTTTGTGAACTTGTCACGATTGTTATACTTATATGCATAGTAAGAACAGATTTCAAGTTGGTTCTCTCAGGCCTGTCCGTATTAATGGGATATGAGGTGTGACAGGGGACTTACAACCTACTTGGCTAGTAGTTCTGGGACTAATTGGGTACGCATAACTCTAGTCTGATTCGGGTATTATGCTACTCCCAATGAATTATGTAATTAACTGATTATGACTAAGTTTCTTTAAATACTGGATAGCTCAAAACTGAACATGCGAACTGAGAATGCAACAATTAATCTGGTAATTATCCATTTATAACTGAGGCATGTATATCTAAAGTAACTAAAATATCTGATCTAGCATGTGTAATTCAAGATTAAAGAAATACATAGCTAAGGTTTTGAAATTCATGCAATAATTTGAGTAATAACATGATAATCTGATTGGAACATATAACTAATAAATTCATGAAGTTCTGCTGAAGTTCTAGAAACCTAGGTCTAATGAGTCAAGAATCTGATTAAAAACTAGGGACCTAGTGGGTGAAAGGAACCCACTAGTAAAATCCCACATGCCTAGTGATGAAATCCACGGAGAAATATTTAGATTTTGGGGCTGGAACTGATGGAACCTTGTTGCATTCTTGAACTAGGATTCTTGACCTTTTTCTCCTTTCTTGCTTCTAATTTTCTAAGTTTTGTATCTTAGGTTTAAACGAAGTGGGAAAAAACCAAAAGACCCCTGAGTTAATTGTTGTTGGACCAAACGACCACCTGGACTGACGGGCTGTCGTTCAATTGTCACGACCCAACCCGATGGGCCGTGACTAGTGCCCGTTTTGGACACTCACATACAAACCTGCTAAGTATAACCAACTGAAACTAAGACATATGGAATTTAATCAAATCAAGGCAACCCCAACGCCATATATATATATAAAGTGGACCTGTCTCATAAGGAGTCATAACCATTCAACCGTAACAATATACGCGAGCCGACAAGGCCGCCACTATCCAAGGTATAATAGCATACGCAAGCAAACAAGGCTGCCACTACACAATACACAATGATGTACGTAGCCAACAAGGCTGCCCCTGTACAAGCGGACATCCCAAACAAACCATGTCAAGACCATTATCCAAAACATATATATGCAACCCACATAATGTCTACAAACCTCTAAGAGTCTAGTAGTGAAAATCGATGGGACAGGGCCCCACCATACCCATAGACAAGCAAAAGACTACACCAAAAAGTTATGTACCAAAACGACTGGGCTCCGGAGGATCACCGAACTGTGCGTCTACACCTGCGGGCATGAAACGCAGCCCCCCCGAGGAAAGGGGGTCAGTACGGACAATGTACTGAGTATGTAAAGCATAAGGTAAAGATGACAGAATACCAACATGATAAGTCGAAACAAGATATCGCTACACATGTACCTTTTAAGTGAAAATCATGCATATCTTTAACATATAAGGTGCCAGCTTCCCCAGTAAGGGACTAGGCAAAATAATCATCATATATATACATCATACGTACCCGGCCCTCTAGTGAGGGACTCGGTGAAATAGTCATCACATCATCTCCGTCATCATCATCATCGTAACCATCCTCATCACCAATCATATATATAATATACATACCCGGCCCTCTAGTGAGGGACTCGGTGACATATGCAAGAAACTCCGCACGAACATTACCCGGCCCGGGACTCGGTGAAATGATAAATGACTCTATGCACGAGCAGAATATTATGAGCAACCATATGCAATTAAAATCATTTCTTATGACTCAATAGAACAATCAACGTGACCAGCAAGGAGTATTACCAAAGATTAACGTTTTATCAACATTATGAACCTTTAATACAATATGGAAACGTAAAATCTCAATGACTCTAAGAAGCACTACCATAGATATGAGAAATCACCATAGCCTTAGACATAGCATATATATAGAGGAATAGTTGTGGAAGCAAGAATATACATCACTTAGACGCTCTAGAAGTAAGTATCAAACCTGTCCGTTATTCGCTCATTTTTAAAAGTCATGCCAAACAAAGAAAGAAAGGATAGTGTTACATACCGTATAGTCGAGCCGCACGTCCAATATTTACTGCTGAAGCTATTAATCTATAACAAGCAACAATCGTGCCGCAATTAGATAAACGTCGCGCTTTACTACTTATTGTAAGCTAGCTAATAATCCAACGAATATCCGGCAGCACTTCCCCTGTTTTCCTTACTTCGTCCCAATCCGACAATAACCCAAATTATCCACAGCAATAACAATAACACATATAAGCCAACGAATCATATTAAACAGCCCCCCCCCCCAAAACAGTTCCGTCTCGGCAACCATAGTAACGAAGCAACGACACACCGAGCGATAACTCGTTTTATAATTCGCAACACATCTACCTTATCGTATTCATCCTTTGGAGTATATACCCATAATCACTTTAACATATACATAACGCCAAAATAGAATTTCCCGCGGTTTACTTTAATCAAAACAGCCCAAACACTAACACGACACCACTATAATCCGATTATGGTTTCCGTTCATACTTAGCACATTCAATAACTAAAACAAATTTCCTAAGCTACTGGTCACGCCCCCTTCTTAACATTAATGGCTGATTTTCAAAGGCATTCTAAGGAATTAACATATCAAGCAAAGAGATTACTAACCAAATTCTTTGAGCTGCTGACCAAGAGTTGCATGGTTGGTTTTCTCCATTTCCATGGCTGCCTAAGCCAAGTGGTGAAGAAGATGATATGTTACAATGCATATCACCACCTCATTTATAATATGAAGTGGAGGCAGCCTCTACACGTGTCCCACTAAGGCCAGCTCCCAATTTGATTCCTTTTAATTTGCCTTGAGTGGTGGGGCCCACTAGATTAATTTAATCCTAATCAGCCACTAGTTAATCCCTCACTTAAAGTTAATGGCACTTACATTACCCAAATCATACTTGATATCACATTTGGAATTAACATCCTTGCCTAATATTTCTTTAATCACTTGGAACTTAAAATAAAATCACATTCCCCGGACTTACATCTACTAGTTCATGAAGCGCACTACGTATAAAAATATGAGGCATAACATCCTTCCCCCCTTAGGAACATTCGTCCTCGAATGTTAAGTTAGCGTCTTACAAAAAAAATTCCAGCGAGGTCTCTCTAACAGTTATACCTATCAACCTGCATTCCGTAACTTACTGGTGCCTCACAGAGTCACAACTTAATACATAATCTCGTTTATCAATCAATATAGTCAAGCTAGGAATTGAATTACCTGCAGGTACGGGGAACAAGTAAGGATACTTATTCTTCATTTTGTCTTCCGCTTCCCAAGTCATCTCCTCCCTATTATTATTTTGCCACAACACTTTGACGGAAGCCACATCCTTAGTACGTAACCTTCTAACCTGGCGATCAAGTATAGCTACGGGTTTCTCCTCATATGACAACTCCTCTGTTACCTTAACATCATCTACAGGGAATACTCTAGAAGGATCACCAATACATTTACGTAGCATCGATACATGGAAGACTGGATGTACCGCCTCCAAATCAGATGGTAGATCCAACTCATAGGCAACCTTGCCTATCTTACGAACAATCTGATAAGGCCCAATGTATCTCGGACTGAGCTTCCCCTTCCTGCCGAATCTCATCACACACTTCATGGGTGATACCTTCAGGAATACCCAGTCACCAATCTGAAACTCCAAATGTCGATGCCGATTATCTGCATAGGACTTCTGTCGACTCTGGGCTGCTAATAATCTTTCTTGAATAAGCTTCACCTTGTCAACAGCTTGCTGAATCCTATCCGGGCCTATTAACTTAGTCTCGCCAACCTCAAACCAACCAATAGGTGACCTGCACTTCCTGCCATATTAGCCTCGTACAGTGCCATCTGGATACTAGAATGGTAGCTATTATTATAGGCAAACTCAATGAGCGGCAAGTGGTCATCCCATCTACCTTTGAAGTCAATAATATAGGCCCGCAACATATCTTCTAATGTCTGAATAGTACGCTCAGCCTGCCCATCAGTCTGAGGGTGAAATGTTGTGCTAAGGTTCACCAGTGTCCCCAATCCCTTCTGAAATGATCTCCAAAAGTTGGCTGTAAATTGAGCTCCTCTGTCTGATATAATGGACGTGGGAACCCCATGAAGTCTCACTATCTCCCTGACATATAACCTCGCATAATCTTCAGCCGAATAAGTAGTCCTGACTGGAAGAAAATGGGCCGATTTCGTCAGCCTATCTACAATAACCCATACAGAGTCATACTTCTGTTGAGTGCAAGGTAAGCCTGTAATGAAGTCCATATTAATCATCTCCCATTTCCAAGTCGGGATCTCTATCTCCTGTAATAATCCACCAGGCTTTTGATGTTCGATCTTGACTTGTTGACAATTCGGGCACTGAGCAACAAACTCTGCTATGTCCTTTTTCATTCCATCCCACCAGTATATGCATCTAAGGTCATGATACATTTTCGTTGACCCTAGGTGAATAGAATAACGGGCAGAGTGTGCCTCTGCCATAACCTGCCGTCGAAGCCCCGCAATATCGGGTACACACCATCTGCCTTCATATCGTAACACTCCGTCAGGTGTAACCTTAAATGGGGTCTTTTCCTTTTGAAGAGCTGCATCTCTATACTGTGCCAGAATAGGGTCCTCGTATTGGTGTCTCTTTACCTCATCTATGATTGAGGACTCAGCAACCTCTCGAATAGAAACTCCACTATCTTCTGAATTAGCCAGACGGACTCCAAGGCTGGATAGCTGCTGAATCTCCCGAACCATCTCCCTCCTTTCTGGTTGTACATCTGTCAAGCTACCCATGGACTTACGACTAACAACATCTGCTACAACATTCGCTTTCCCTGGATGATATAAAATATCAACATCATAATCCTTTAGCAACTCTAACCACCGCCTCTGTCGTAAGTTCAGCTCCTTCTGTTTAAAGATATATTGGAGACTCTTATGATCTGTATAGATGTCTACATGGACACCATATAAATAATGCCTCCATATCTTCAAGGCATGAACCACGACTGCTAACTCCAGATCGTGAGTAGGATAATTCTTTTCATGCTTCCTAAGCTGTCGGGAGGCATAGGCTATAACTTTGCCATGCTGCATCAATACACATCCTAGCCCAACACCCGAAGCATCACAATAAATAACATAGCCGTCTGGTCCCTCCGGAAGAGTTAGGACTGGAGCTGTAGTCGATTTGTCTTTCAATAGCTGGAAGCTTCGCTCACAAGCATCAGTCCACTGGAACTTGGCTGCCTTTTGAGTTAGCCTTGTCAAAGGCGCTGAAATTGAGGCAAATTTTTCTACGAATCTCCTGTAATATCCTGCTAACCCCAGAAAGCTGCGTACCTCAGTAGGTGTCGTAGGTCTGGGCCAAGTCTTTACCGCCTCAATCTTCTGCGCGTCTACCCGAATACCATCAGCTCCAATAATATGCCCCAAGAATGCCACTGAAGTCAACCAAAATTCGCACTTAGAAAACTTAGCATACAACTTCTGGTGCTGAAGCACCCTAAGTACCGTCCTTAAATGGTCTGCATGCTCCTCTTCTGAACGTGAATAGACCAGAATATCGTCTATAAATACAATAACAAACATATAAAGGAATGGTTTAAACACTCGATTCATTAAATCCATAAACACTGCTAGAGCATTAGTCAGCCCAAAAGACAGCACTCTAAACTCATAATGCCGTATCGGGTCCGGAATGCCGTCTTTGGAATATCTGCCTCCCTTACCCGCACCTGATGATAACCTGACCGCAAGTCTATCTTTGAAAAACACTTAGCACCCTACAACTGGTCAAATAAATCGTCAATCCTTGGGAGGGGATACCTGTTCTTTACTGTTACTTTGTTCAGCTGCCTATAATAAATACACATCCGTAGCGACCCATCCTTCTTCCTCACAAAAAGTACCGGTGCTCCCCAAGGTGACGTACTAGGCCTGATGAAGCCCTTTTCTAGCAAATATCTCAATTTCTCTTTCAATTCTTTCAACTCACCAGGTGCCATTCTATAAAGAGGTATAGATATAGGCTGGGTATCTGGCAGTACATCTATAGTAAACTCTATCTCTCATTTTGGAGGAAGGCCTGGAAGTTCCTCTGGAAATACATCGGGAAATTCATTAACTACCGAGACTAATTGAAGAATAAATATAGCCTTTTCTAACCATCTTCCCGGCCTTAAGGTATGAAATGAACTTACCTTTCGGCGATACTGTACTCCCCTTCCACTCTACAATCGGTTCCCCTGGAAATTGAAATCGAACTATCTTTCCTCTGCAATCAACATTAGCATAACAAGCAGCCAACCAATCCATGCTCATGATAATATCAAACTCAATCATATTTAACTCTATTAGATCTGCTACGGTACAACGACTATATATAACTATTGAACAATTCTTATATACTCGCGTAGCTATGACATAATCTCCTACAGGTCTAGCTACCTCAAATGGTTTTATCAACTCAGACTCTATTCCGATCCTACTAGCAATGAAGGGAGATATAAATGATAAGGTGGAACCTGGGTCTATCAATGCATACACACTTCGGGAGAATAGTGATAATATACCTGTGATCACATTAGGTGACGCCTCCTGATCCTGCCTACTAGTCAAAGCATATATACGGTTCGAGGGACCACTAGAACTGGAAGCTCCACCATCTCCTCTACCACGGCCAGCCGGCGCCTGAATACCCTGCCCCGTAGGGCGCATAGCCGCAGAAGAAGATGAACCAGCAACGGACCCAGTAGGCTGTGCCATACCACCTGCACTACCTCTAAGGTGACACTCCCTCATAGTATGACCCTGACGGCCGCAAGAAAAACACGCACCTGTAGCCCAACGACATTCCCCAGGATGGGACCTACCACAGCGAGAACACCGAGGCAAAGGTGGCCTCGACTGGCTCAAACCCCTGCCCATCTATGACCCTGACGCCCTAGAGCTCTGACCAGCTTCCGAATATCCCGTACGATCGAACCCCCTATCCATGGAACGTGGGGGTGCACTTTGTGCTAGCTGGGAAAAAAATCTAACATGCTGCTGAGACTGCCCGCCTCGAAACTCGTCAGGATAACATGCTGATCTAGCCCTCTTATGCTGGCCTCCATTATAATCTCTATCTGGCTGACGTCCCCGGTGCCGATCCTCTACCCCCTGTGCATATGTCACACCCGAGCAATGTCCATACCTGGCTGAAGAGTCACTGCCATACAACCGTCAATCAGATAACGATCCAATCCCATCACATAACGATGTACCCTATCTGCCATATCAGCCACAATAGTAGGCGCATGCCTAGCCAATGAATCAAACTCGAGGCTATACTCTCGAACGCTCCTGCCATTCTGCCTCAAACACAAGAATCTATCGACTCTAGCTCACTTCATCTCTAGAGGCAGAAAGTGGCCCTGGAAAGCCTCCACAAATTCATCCCATACCGCTCGAGGAGCACCCTCACCCCTAGATAACTCCCAAGACTCATACCAATTAATAGCTACATCCCGCAAATGATACGTAGCCAACTCAACAGACTCGGTATCCGAAGCCTTGATTATCCTCAATGTACGCTGGATCTGACGAATAAACTCTTGCGGATCATCCTGGGGCCTTGACCCAAAGAACTCTGGAGGATTACAACTTAAGAAGTCACGAGCCCTTAAGCTAACAGATCTTTCCGCATGATCAACTCCTAGTCCATGCCTGTGAGCCTGACCTGCCACTAATCTAGTATGCAACTGAACCGCATCTCTCATAGCCCTATCCTCCGGCCCTGGCTGAGGAGCTGGAGGTTCAGGTGTTGGGGCCTCGGGGGCTGGTGGTGTCCCCCGAACTGGAGCTGCTGCTGCTCTAAGCTCCTCTGGCGGTGGCGGTGTAGCAGAGCTCTCAGACTGGAGCACAATACCAGGCATAGACTGGGCACGAGCCCTAGCAACTCTCCGGGTCTGACTAGTACCTTTTGCTACCGATTTGCCCTTCTGGGCGGCTGTCACTTTCTTTGGAGGCATAGCTGAAACCACAGGGATTCGTTAGAGAGGGATTATCCTGTTAATATAGCTCTATCGCACGATCTAGAATAAGAAGAAAGGATGACATCCTAAATGTCATGTAGCTTCCTATTTATAGATGTGGTGCACAAAACACCGATAAACAAGACTCTACTAGACACGGTCTGTAGAGACTTCCAAGGAGAACCGCTCTGATACCACTCTTTGTCACAACCCAACCCGATGGGCCGTGACTAGTGCCCGTTTTGGACACTCACATACAAACCTGCTAAGTATAACCAACTGAAACTAAGACAATATGGAATTTAATCAAATCAAGACAACCCCAACGCCATATATATATATAAAGTGGACGTGTCTCATAGGGAGTCATAACCATTCAACCATAACAACATACGCGAGCCGACAAGGCCGCCACTATCCAAAGCATAATAGCACACACAAGCAGACAAGGCTGCCACTACACAATACACAATGATGTACGTAGCCAACAAGGAAACAAACCATGTCCAGACCTTTATACAAAACATATATATGCACCCACATAATGTCTACAGACCTCGATGAAATGATAAATGACTCTATGCACGAGCAGAATATTATGAGCAACCATATGCAATTAAAATCATTTCTTATAACTCAATAGAACAATCAACGTGACCAGCAAGGAGTATTACCAAAGATTAATGTTTTATCAAGATTATGAACCTTTAATACGATATGGAAACGTAAAATCTCAATGACTCTAAGAAGCACTACCATAGATATGAGAAATCACCATAGCCTTAGACATAGCATATATATAGAGAGAGGAATAGTTGTGGAAGCAAGAATATACGTCACCTAGACGCTCTAGAAGTAAGTATCAAACCTGTCCGTTATTCGCTCAATTTTAAATGTAATGCCAAACAAAGAAAGAAAGGATAGTGTTACATACCGCATAGTCGAGCCGCACGTCCAATATTTACTGCTCAAGCTATTAATCTATAACAAGCAACAATCGTGCCGCAATTAGACAAACGTCGCGCTTTACTACTTATTGTAAGCTAGCTAATAATCTAACGAAAATCCGGCAGCACTTCCCCTATTTTCCTTACTTCGTCCCAATTCGACAATAACCCAAATTATCCACAGCAATACCAATAACACATATAACCCAACGAATCATATTAAACGCCCCCCCCCCCAAAACAGTTCCGTCTCGGCAACCATAGTAACGAAGCAACGACACATCGAGCGATAACTCGTTTTATAATTCGCAACACATCTACCTTATCGTATTCATCCTTTGGAGTATATACCCATAATCACTTTAACATATACATAACGCCAAAACAGAATTTCCCGCATTTTTCTTTAATCAAAACAGCCCAAACACTAACACGACACCACTAATAATCTGATTATGGTTTCCGTTCATACTTAGCACATTCAATAACTAAAACAAATTTCCTAAGCTACTGGTCACGCCCCCTTCTTAACATTAATGGCTGATTAACAAAGGCATTCTAAAGAATTAACATATCAAGAAAAGAGATTACTAACCAAATTCTTTGCAGCTGCTGGCCAAGAGTTGCATGGTTGGTTTTCTCCATTTCCATGGCTGCCTAAGCCAAGTGGTGAAGAAGATGATATGTTACAATGCATATCACCACCTCATTTATAATATGAAGTGGAGGCAGCCCCCCTCTACACGTGTCCCACTAAGGCCAGCTCCCAATCTGATTCCTTTTAATTTGCCTTGAGTGGTGGGGCCCACTTGATTAATTTAATCCTAATCACCCACTAATTGATCCCTCACTTAAATTTAATGGCACTTACATTAGCCAAATCATACTTAATATCACATTTGGAATTAACATCCTTGCCTAATATTTCTTTAATCACTTGGAACTTAAAATAAAATCTCATTCCCCGGACTTACATCTACTAGTTCATGACGCGCACTACGTATAAAAATACGAGGCATAACACAATTGACGATCCGTCATTTGGGTCAGTAGGTTGGGTCTGTTCAACAGGCCTTTGATAAAATGGGCATAACTTTTACTCGCAGGTCTGATTTTAGTAAACTCGGTGGATATAGAAAGCTAATTCAATTATCTATCATTTCATAGGTCATGGGACACCTAATTCATTTTGTGCTAAGACTTATGATCAGTTGAGGTTGACCCAACAACATTTCCCCCCCTAACTGTCTGCTAATTTTCACCTATGGTCCGTAGGTCCATCTACGGACCGTACTGGTCAATCGTGGTTCTTGTCAGAGGCTGGGTAAATGGGGTGTTGATCGACGAACACAAACTATGGACCGTAGTCTGACTTATGGACTGTAGGTCTATCTGTGGATGGACACTTAGTCAATTTTTCTAGGCTGCGTCCTGGGAGAGTTTCAGTCTCATACGACGGATAAGCAGTACGGGCCATGGGTCAAGCTACGGTCCGTCGATGGTAACCATCGATTGCACCTGTAGATTTCTGAAAAGTTGATTTACTGTTTGTTTTAGATACGGGTGTTACATAATCCCTTCAAGCTTAAGTCGTTGTTTAGATCTCCATCTCGTATGCTCATACATTCAGTGTACTTATGACAGTTCGCCTGCATCGTTTCATGATGCAGACGCAGGTACCCAGGATCAGCACACAATGCTTCGTTGATCCAAATTGAGCTTCAGAGTTTGTGGTGAGCCTTCTTGCATTCTGGAGGACATCCTTTTCATTTCTATATTAGCTTAGTTTTTAGGATGTTGTGGGGTCTCTCTCGACATCCCTCTCTAGACAATTTAGAGGCTTCGTAGACTACAGTATTTCAGTTTGGAGTTGTTTTCAGTTATTAAGACTCAAATGCCATTTTGGCCAAAGTTATAACATGACGTATTTTTCCTTTTATTATGTTTTACTCATGTCAAAAAAGAATTTAAAAGTCCTAGGGAGTCTATGAAGCTGTGTCAGTAGAGTCTTAGTCATCGGTATGAAGCAAGCCACATCTATGATTAGGAGGCTGCGACATTTAAGAATGTTTCACTTATCATCCGAAGAGTTTATCTCTAATAGTCTCCCTCTAATTCGTGGTTACACATATTTTCAGATCATCATGCCTCCAAGAAGAGTGGTCATAGGTCGTCCACGAAGGAATGTTGAGGAACAAGAGGTTCCAAATGCACCGGAGGCACAACCTCAAGGAGAGGTTACCAATGTTGAATTTCGGGAAGCTATCCGGATGTTGAGTAAGGTTGTGACCTACCAAGTTGGGCAGCAGAGAGGAGGTCAACCAGGAAGGGGCGGATACTTCGAGAATTCGTGAGTTCCTTAGGATGAATGCCCATAGTTTCACCGGATCAAACACTACTAAAGATCCAGAGAACTTCATAAAGGAGTTGAAGAAGGTGTAGCATGTGGCCGATGCTGAGGGTTGAATTGGATGCATACCAACTGAAAGGTGTGGCCAGAACATGGTTCGATCAAAGGAAGGATGGTAGGGCTGAGGATGCACCATATCCAAGTTGGGCTTGCTTCAAGGAAACCTTGGGGAGGTTCTTTTCCAGTGAACTGAAGGTACTCTGAGACAGGACTCCATGATTGTTCATAAATATATGTTGAAGTTCACCCAGCTATCTGACTATGCTCCGGAGATGGTGAAAGACATGAGGAGCAGAATGAGTTTATTCGTTGCAAGGTTTGGTCGTGCTTCAAGCAAGGAAGGTAGGGCTGCCATGTCGATAGGTGACATGGATATATCCAAGATGATGTATACATTCAACAAGTTGAAGAAGAGAAGATGAAGGATAGAGAAGAGTACCGCAACAAAAAGGTGAAGATTGGGAATGAGTCTGGCCAATCGGAAGGTGGTTCGAGCCGACCACAATTCCAGAAATCAGAGGGGCATGCACCATCATCTGCTAGTGCACTTGAGCCCAGAAACAGAGGTGAGTATAACTCGCAGCACTCCAATGCTAGACCGGCCCAATCTCAAGGTAGTGTGGCACAAAGAGGTAATGGGAGTTTTGTTGTGGTAGATGTGGTAGAATCCACCCTGGCAAGTGTCGTGATGGTCAGACAGGTTGTTTCAAATCAGTTTGGAATTCTCCCTGAAAAGCTTTGTGAACCTTTCGGTGTTTCTACACCTGTTGGGGAGTCTATTCTAGCGGAAAGTGTCTATCGTGATTGTCCTGTTTTCATCAATCACAAGAGTACCATGACTGATTTAATAGAGTTAGACATGGTGAATTTCTATGTATGAACTGGCTCCATGCCTGTTATGCATCAATAGATTGCATAACTCGAGTTGTCAAATTCTAGAGTCCAAATGAGCCAGTCATAGAGTGAGCTAGTAGTTCAGCAGTGCCTAAGGGTCGCTTCATCCAACCAAGTGTCTCACCTTGGGGCGCTCTGATCTTGTTTGTTAAGAAGAAGGATGGATCCCTTAGGATGTGTATAGATTATCGTCAGTTAAATAAGGTGACCATCAAGAATAAATATCATCTTCCAAGGATAGATGATCTCTTCAATCAACTTCAGGGTGCTTCCTGCTTTTCCAAGATTGACCTCAGATTAGGCTATCGTCAGTTGAAGGTTACAGAATGTGAGACAACTTTTAGAACAAGGTATGGGCATTATGAATTACTGGTTATGTCCTTTGGTTTGACTAACGCACCTGCAACTTTCATGGATCTTATGAACCGAGTCTTCAAACCTTATTTGGATCTGTTTGTCATCATTTTCATTGATGATATACTGATTTATTCAAGGAATGGAGAAGATCATGCTAGCCACCTAAGGGGTTTTCAGACTTTGAGAGATAAGAAGTTGTATGCCAAGTTCTCCAAGTGTGAGTTTTGGCTTAAGTCTGTGGAGTTTCTAAGCCACATTGTTTCTGTGAGGGTATTAAAGTTGACACTCAGAAGATAGAAGCAGTGGAGAGTTTTCCTAGACCCACATCTCTGACAGATATAAGGAGTTTCTTGGGCTTGGCTGCGTATTATAGGAGATTTGTTGAAGGATTCTCATATAATACTGTATATTAGTATGTGCACACATGTAAAATAGATAGCATAATAAGTTAGATTAGTCAGCACTTTTGAGGCCTATTTAAGGCTTTCAACTTGTATCAGTAGAGGGCATTCAAAATCTTACTGACTTTTAAAACCTCTCTACAATTCTCTCCATTTTCCCTAAATTTTCCATTCTCCCATCTATGTTCTTTACTTCCCTGAATCAATAAAATTTTGTAAGTATAAACTTTCTCTACTTATAATTGGTTATTAGTATGTTTTAAATTTTAAAGTTTTGTTTTAAGTTTGTGTACTGCCTTTTTGTTCTTCTCTACTTATAAATTTTAAAGTTCTTCTCTTGCTCCCTTCCGTTACTCTGCCCAATTTTCATTAAGATTCCGTCCCGAAACATGGACCGTCCTTCCATTGGTATTAGAGCCAAGTTGGTCGGTTTGAAGGTCTGTAGTGGGAGCCTCGGGGGACTTATTCCTGATAATACTTGTCTCATTATTTCCCTGTAAAAGTTCTCTTGTCCAAAATTCGGGTAGAGAATTATTTTCTCCTTTTATAAATTCTTTTTCAAAATCAAAGCTAGATAATAAAGCTTTCCATCTGGAAAATATATATTTAGAAATCAGATTTTTAACATCCTTTTTTCAAAATATCTTTGGCTGCTTCGAAGTTGACTCTTAATAAGAATTCTTTATTTATTAAATCATCTTGAAATTTTGTTAATACATAGTACTATAGCTAAAATTTCTTTTTTAATAGTACTATAATTTTTTTAGTATCATTCCAAACTATTGAGGTGAATCTCACTAATTGTTCAGTGGATCCCTATGGAAAGTTTTTGTTTGAGTATGCCTCCATACCCTATATCTGAGGCATCTGCTTCTACTATCATAAGGGCCTCTAGGTGTGGTATACCTAGACATGGGAGTTTTTGGACTACTAGTTTTATTTTTGGACTGCACTAGTGTGGTTAATCCCCACGGCTCTGGATTCTTTTTAAGGCGCTGACAAAGAGGCTTACAAATTTGTCTAATATTAGGAATAAAGTCAGCAACATAATCGAGACTCCCTAAAAATCTCTGGAGTTGTGTTTTATCTATTGGTTCATCCGAAAATTTAGATGAGAACTCTGGCTCTACAAATAGGGTTATAGGTTCCTTGATATAAATCATGGCCAAGGAATCTAATGAAAGTCTGAAATAATTTAATCTTTTTAGCAATTACTACAATTTTCCTAACAACCTTTAAAAAGGCATGGAGCTGTTTAAAGTGTTGATCAATATCTTTGGAATATTAATACACGTCATCTATGTAAACTATAGGAATATGACTATACTGATTAAATAGATTATTCATCATATTTTGAAATTCAGACAGAGCATTTTTTAGTCCGAAAGGCATTACATTCCATTTGTATCGTCCAAAAGGGACATTGAAGGTTGTTTTATATTTGTCTTTTTTGGCGATTTATATGTGCCACAATCCTGATTTCATGTCAAACTTACTATAAATATTTGCTTTGTAAGTTCTCTTAAGAAGATCATATTTGTTATGCATGGTATACCTAATCCATTTTAATACCTTATTAAGGGGCTTATAATTGATAACTAGCCTTGGGGAACATCTTTCTTTTTTGGCACTATTATTAACATAAAAGGACGAGCAACTCCAACGTGACTTGGATGGTCTAATATTCCATTGATTCGGCGTTCATTTGAATGGGTCTCGCCTTCAAATTTCTCGTTCTATTTCATCTTGCAAGCCTTTAATATTAGCTTCTACTTCTGAATTTTTTAAAGAGGATTGACTTCTTTTTATCTTGGGATTAGACTTATTCTAAAGATATTTTTTTATATGGTCACTTTCCCTTTTTTATATACTATTTATATATGGAAAGATAATCCTTTTTCCTAAGATAGTGGTGTGAATTCCATCTAGGGTAGCCGTATACGGTTTTAGTTGTGTTATAAAGGGAGTGCCTAAAATTATTTCTTTATTTATGTCTTTAGTTATTACAAAATAATTTATGAAACAAATTCTATTGTTATATACATGTCCCTTGTGGAGTTTATATTTATTTTAAGTCTTTCTCCTGCTGCGGAGAATAATCGAGTAGTACTTTGTTCAAGATACTTAGTAGGGATAATTCTTTCGATGATGCAATTTTGATCTGCACCAGTATCTAATAAAGCAATTTTTTTAATAGAATAATTTTTATCAATAACTAAGTAATGGGTATATGATAGCTATGGGCTTTAACTACGGCAATAGTATTGACTACTGAATTTATTTTTTGAGTTTATTTCTAATTGTTCTAATTCCGATTGTAACATTTGACTTTTGGTGGATATTTCTTCTAAAGTGTTAAGTTTTTGTTTGATTGTTTTAATTTCTTTCTATACATGTATTAATTTTGTTTGAAGATCTTGAAGTGTTGTTTTAGAATTTTGTTCTCTATTGGTCATACTAAAGAGTTTAACAATATGATTATTTATTTGTTGATTAAGAATTATATTCTTTAATGCTCTCAAATATTTTTCTTACAGTCTTGATCTTCGATATGTTCAATTATATCAAAGAAAACTTCTTTATTGCTACTGCTAATGACATTGATGGAGAGGTTCTGATAGGTGCAATCTGTACCCTTACATCCACCGTATGTTGAATTATTACTTTTAGAATTATCCTTTATGTTAAGTTGGTTCTCTCTACTATACTTTCTTTTGGAACTAGTGTGATTTTTATTAAGAATCGAGTATAATTTATTTATAATATTATCTTTTAGTTCTAACCTATTTATCGTATCCTTCGTTTTATTAGGGGCCTGATTATTCTTCACATGGTATCCGTGTTTTCCACAGTTCCAACACACATTAATGTCTTTATTAATATCATTATCATTGCTTTTGAATAAAAAATTAGTTGTTTTTTAATCGGATTTTAGTTTTTATTAATAAGATTATTCGTGATTTCAAACTTTTCTTGAAACTCTAGGAATTTAATATTAGAAAACTCTGGTAGTTTAAATATTAGATAAGTTTCTAGATTTTTAGTTTTATCCTTGTAGGAAGGAATTGTTCTACTTTCTTTAGTGTTATTTATATTTATTTGAAAAGGTAAGGTTCTACCATTTGTAGGTGTCAATTTCTTCTAAAGGAGGAATTTTAGATTCAACTACCTTATTATTAGTGGTACACCATTTACCAATAAGTATTTCTAATGACTCCTTTTGGTCGTCTAATTTTCCTGTGTATTCAAACCATTTTAAAAACTCTATATCAAATTTTAACCTTCTCATATCACTAAACTATTTATTTCTAAAGGTTTTTCTTTCAGATAGACAATATCTTTGTTTGTATATACCATTGTTTTTAATAGAGTTTTCCGGACTAGTTCAGAGTTTATTCGAATAATTAAAATCTGGTTCAAAAGGTTCATCTAAATGAATCATGAGAATTCAATTTTTAAAATTTTTAATGGATTTTTCTAAAGTAGTATCCTTATTATTTTGGTACCTTTTATGGTAGTCAATATTGTATATTCTAAGTCTTTTACATATGGTAGAGTAAACATGAATAATTATACAGTACAGAGTATCTAGCGGAGAGAAGAACACTATCCTTAGGCTTAAATGTCTACTTTAAAGATCACTACCGGAATAATAATTTGTTGTGTAGTAATTGTTGTTATCTTTTTCACTAACCTTCTTTGATTTTATTCCTCTAGGCTTGGCGACGAGAACACCCTCTGGGTTTAGCTCTACGACACACACAGTCTAAGCTAATCCAACGGAAAGTACGAACTTGCCAACGTCTAAACTGGAAATTATCCGATTACCCCACTTCAAGGAATAAAACTAAGAGGATAAGTGGAAGAAGAAAAGCAACTACCAAACTCCAAACTTACCACCCCGACCGCAACCTAAGTTTCGATGCCATCCGCCCAAGGACAACATAGGGACTTAGACCCTAGAGCTAAAATGATAATCATAATAACACCTTTGTCCCAAAGATGATAAAATGGGATGACATATTAACAAAAGATGATTGACATTTTGACTCCATAATAGAGCCAGAAATTAAAGAAGAGAATCCACATATGACCAAGTAATTCAATTTTCAGATGGATCAATAAATTTAAAATTTGTAAGATCCCAATCTTATGATCAAATCTCTTCATGTAAAAGAATGTCATTTTCTAGACCTTCCTTCTCCATAACTAAGGAGGAAGATGAAATATCCTTAGAGGAGATAGATAAAAAATTAAAGGGGGTAGATTTCTCAGAAACTATTTCCAAAGTAGAATATGAAATTAAAAATCCTAAACCCATAAAATATACTAATCCCACTAATAGTAAAATTCAAGAAGTAAAGGATGCTTTATGCACATGATTAGATTATATGCACCTTTTGAACCATATAATAAATATTTAGATAAATTTTAGACTAGTCAATAAAATTCCATGAAAAAAAGAATAGTATATACAAAGATATTCTTTATCAGAAAGAAAATCCTTTAGAAATAAATGGTTCAGTGATATGAAGAGATTAAAATGTACATAGAATTTTTTTATATGGTTTGGATACACCGGAAAATTAGATGACCAAAAAGAGTCATTAAACATGCTCGTTAATAAATGGTACACTCATAATAATAAAAAAATAGTTGAGTCTAAGATTCCCCCCCCCCCCCCCCGTTAGAAGAAATTACTTTACCAATAGAGAATAAAAATAATTACTGCCTCACCCTTTAAAATGGAAATAATAGACATAAAAGGTGATCCTACAAATAAGGATATAAATAAAATATTACAACAAAACAACTACTTTACGTATTATCTGATCAAATCTTAAAAGCTAATAATAAATCGGATATTAAGTATCCAAGCCCTTCCTATAAGAATAAAAATAAAGACTTAGAAATTCACCCAATATTTAAATTACCTAAACTTCCCAAAGATAAATTTTCTAACTTTTAAGAGAAACTTGAAATTACTGATGAACTTGTAGGAATAATTAATTAAAAACTAAAGTCCAAGGCCATAAACACCTTATCCAAAGATAATGATATTGAAATTGATAAATTAGGTTCTAATTATTCCATCAAAAAAATTATTACAAGAGACCTTCCTTTCCGGATATGCAGTATGAAGAAAACGAATTTCTATCACATACTTCCAACTCTGAAACTGAGATTGCAAAATGAAATATTGATGGACTCGCAGAACATCAAATATATAATAAAATACATGAAATGGGTATGGCCATTATGGCATATAAAATAAAAAATGTACCCGTTAAACAAGCTGCAACTTTAATTACCGCCGAATTTACTGGCACATTAAAAAATTGGTGGGACAACTACCTCACCAAATATAATAGGGTTTAAAGGTAGTGAATGCAACTAATATTATCCCTATAATTAAAGCTGAACCTGGGTGGCAAACTATAAAAAATCAAATTCTAGAAAATGCTTCTGCCAACTTAATTTATAGCATAACTAAATACTTTATAAGTGAACCTCAATTGTTAAGGCCCGGAAGCTAAGCTCAAAATGTGTACCCTCCATTGAAGTATTAGGGAAGGAATAGAATATGACATAAGATACTTGGAAGTAGAAGATGTTAGCGATCCTAAGTAACCCTCCTCATGAAAAACATCAACATAAGGATCTGAGATCATGTGGTCACCTTATATGATCATAAGTCCTACTAGCATTTGTTCATTTTATATGTCATTTGCATGTCTTGAGCTTAGTAGGTGTATTGAATTCCTAATTTGTATGAGTTCTATTTGTGTGTCATCAGTGAATTATATGATTAAGAAAGGGGTTTAATTTGTCATTTTAGTATTTTATGAACCATATCTATTGATACTTCATGCTAGACTAGTCTATACGTGTTTTAGATTAGTCTATGGATTTGCATAGTCCTATTTACGATGGGAACACTTGCAAATTTCCAAATGAAATTCCTAGGTTAGACAAACTATAAGCATCACCTATTATTCGAGGACGAATGATCATAAGGAGGGGAGGATGTAACACCTCGTATTCTACGTGAACTAGTTCTATGTATATGTCGCTTAAAAGTTTCCTTGTGGTATAGTTGTGGACTCGGTTTCCCATGCGACTAGTGACAATAGAATATGTTTGAAGTTGTAATACCCCGTGCCTTCCAACACTTATACAAATAATTGAACTAAAAACAATTCAAATCGGGATATTAAAGGCGGTATTCAATATAAAAGTCAAAGTGGTCAAGTGTGTATTTAGTGTTACGTTCTTGTAAAGAATTTAGGACGTGAAACATAGTGTAAAATAATTGAGGTCCTTGCTTGAATAAACTATGCTTGTAGGTGACAAGTAGGTGATGCACCTACTTAAAATTAGTAGACTGTATTTTAAGTGAAAAGGGCAAGTAGGTGATGCACCTACTTAGAATTAGTGGACTGAATTTTAAGTAAAGGAGCAAGTAGGTGATGCACCTACTTAGAATTAGTGGACTGAATTTTAAAGGAGAAAGTAGGTGATGCACCTTCTTTCTTAAAGTAAAAAAACATATTATTTCCTGATTTATTAAACGGAAAACGTCCAAAATGGCCTCTAAAAAAGCATCAAGCTTATCATATCTCCTTTATATTACTTATTCTCCAGAAAATACTCCAAAATGTGCGTGTTTACTCTACCAAGTGTTAGCATGCAAGATATAACCTTGTTTCACTGTCAAAGTACCCCTAGCACCATTATATAAGTCAAAGTGATCCTAGATTACACATGGTACATATGTTTACAGGATGGATATAGATCTTCCCATATCTTGCCAACTTGCTTCAATTGTTTATAGATATGTCATCTTGTCACACGTTCATATGTTTCCCTTTCTTGTTATTACTCCCATTGTGTTAGACAATAATGTTACCTCACATGATCACTACTTGATCAATTGTACGTTTATATGTACTTACTTGGAATATGTATTTGTCCTTAAGTTGAATCTGCCCTATTTCCCCCTTGGTTCCACATGCATGAACATCTTGTATTTGTATCATATAGTGTTCAAATCTCTTGGCTCAATGTTAAATTGTCCTCACAGGATGTGCTTCAATTTTTAATGTTAAAATGCTTACCGAGTCATATAAGCTCCTAAGTACTACGTTCAAGTCACACTTGCTTCCCTTGTCATTGTTATTATTGTAAGTTCATATTCATATGTCTTCTACTACTGGTTCGTAGTTCCAAATCTAAATAAGGATTATGACCACCAGAACAATAATTACAAACAATTTTTTAACATCAAAAAGAACAATCTCAAAAGAATTATGATTATTTAAAGAACAATTCCAAAAGAGTTATGAACTGAAAAACAAAAATCTCAAAGATGAAAGAATCTAAGTGAAGTAATCAGTATGATTATGGGTGGCAGCTCTGGGCGAAAGCCTAGCATGGGCCAATCCCAATTGGTATGGAAGGGTGGCAGCTCAGGGGCGAAAGCCTAGCATGGGCCGATCCCGACTGGTATGGAAGGGTGGCAGCTCAGGGGAGAAAGCCAAGCATGGGCCGATCACAATTTGTAGAATTATGAGGACAGCATCCCAGGGGTTAAAATGCCTAGCATGGGTCATCCTCTTCTACTGCTGATCAGCTGGTCATTTGTATCATATGTTGTATAAAGATTATAACGTACAGGCTAGTAAAGAAAAGAATGTAACATGCACGATTCCACAAGTACAAAGCAAAGGTTGTCTATAATCCTTATCTATTGGTATTTGGTTTCACTTGAGCTCTCATGTTACATATGGCTGTATTATGCCTTACATATTCAGTACATTCTTTTGTACTAACGTCCCTTATTGAGGACGTTGTATTTCATGCAGCAGGTACAAACTCAACTAGTAGATTTTAGCTCCAGGTTGATTCGGGGCTTTGCCGAGTCTTTATTATGCATATTTTCATAGTGGTACTATCACGGATTCCAGTAGAGGCATTGTGGAGATTGTAAAGTTATCATTTGTGTTCATATTTTCACTTGTCACATATAGCGGTTCAGCTAGTCAAAATTTATTATATATGAAGCTTCATTAGTAATATGCATAGTAGTTTACTTTCTCATCATAGATTACTTGTAAATCATGTGTTCATAAGGTACTTGTCCGCCTCACCTAGGGTTAGGGGTTGACATAGGAACTCTTTGGTCTCAAGCTTAAGTAAGAATGAAAGGAAAAGATAGGGATATTGACAATTCTACTACTCAAATCATCATCCCCCACTTAAGGTAAACCCATCAAAGGGAAACTTATCTCACCCAAGAGGACTTTAACTTACTTACCTTACTAATCATGCACAACATTCCCCTCTTGGCATTTAAGCATTAGACAAACTCTTTTAAACATCAACTCATTCCATTCAGAAGGAGGAACCATTTCTCACTAAATCTTCACTACACTCCAATAGGTGAGAATTTAAAGGAATCAAATAATGAGTGTCTAAGTCACTCCAATTCATATCCATTGCTCAAAGTGGTTCTAAACATGGAGAAGTTCAAGGAAACTAAATGTAGGAAATTAAGGGAAAACCTTACCATCTAGGCACATTATCCCCCACTTGGGGTGAGCTTGGTTAACTCTTTATCACATCATACCTTATCATCACTTTGGTGTAATTTTGTAACCCACCATGCCTAGGTATCACTCTCTTTTAATGAACATTCTTAAAATAAATCTATAAAGCCAACTAACCTTTTTAAAGTTAGTCAACATCAACTCCCTTTTTCTCCCTATGAACTAAAGGGCTCATGCTACCCTTCAAGTCAACCTTAGAGCCAAACACTATCCCAACTCATGGAATAAAATCCCTTCTTCTTCGCTTAGGAGTAAGCCTACACAAGAACTCCAATCCCACAAGGACAATTATATAGCATTACTCATACAAAAGGCAACTTTCAACTCACACTACTTACCCCATTCCTCCAAAACTCCTCAAGTCTACACCATAACTTTATACTATCACTGCACATAATCATAAAGTAAATCATTATCCAAAATAGGGACTTCATTCAACCATGACAACTCTTATCATGCTAGAACTACATCACAATACAACATTCTCAATATAATGTTTGAAATCTCATTGGTCACATATATCCATAATTGGCATCACACAATACCTTCTGATTTCACCTTCACATATACTCATTAGTCACAAAACCATAATAAGCATCAAAACTCACCTTTTTCTCCCTCAATCCTCGATACATCACCCCTTCCAAGCAATTAGATCTAGAAGATTACAGGACAAAGGGAAATAAGAGAGCATACAAAGTTAAGCTTTACAACACAACACAAAAGTAATGAAGAAAATAAAACTTCTATCGTCCTATTCTCTCGCTCATAGATGTGTCGCGACTCACACCGATCAACAAGACTCTACTAGACGTGGCATTGTGAGACTTTGAACCCTAAGATCTTTTTCATAACCTCATTCTTTGATACAAAATTTGTCATGACCAGGGAGTAACCCCTAGACGTAACACGACATACTTGACCTCTCGGAGACCTTATACAATCCCTTAGCATTCATTCATCGCATTATCATAAAACTAGTGCAGAATTAAAAAGTTTTCATACTATAACACAAAACTAAAAAATCACTTCATTTATTAACCATTAGTGCATAGTTAGGACACTAAGTCTCGTCCTTCCATCTTAGACACGACTTTAATAGAATAGGGACACGACCCTTTACATACAAAGAACATTTTTATACTATTATATAAACTTAAGTAAACTCTTGACATGAAGGTCCTTGAGTCATTAAGGACACAGTCGAACTTGGGAATAGCTATTCAAACTCTTCATCCAAGGATAGATCCAGTAGTCTGATCCATCTACACTTGGTGTAAGAAAAATGAAGAAGATGGTATCAGTACAAGAATGCACTAAGTAGATAACCATGCAAAAATATGCTTTTAAAGAGGACATTTAGTTAGAATCCATGCATCATGTCTTTTATAGTAAAACTTCATAAGTATTTGATACAATAAGCACAATACAATTTACATACATTATATTAGACATGGATACCATTCACAACAACACATAGTCATTTATCACATTTAAGACACATTCAATATTTCCAATACATTACCTTTCCTTTTTACCTTAACTCCTTTACCTAAAGCAATCCTTAAGTAACTTTTAGTGCAATGCGTCAATAGTGTCCTATTAATGTCACCAAGGGTGAACATTCATACAACCTTATTCAATTTAACCACACACATTGATAAGGACATAGCACGTCATGAAACATAAACTGCACATAAGAACCATCACCTAAGACAACTCCAAGTCACACTAGTGCAATGTGCAAGTAGCATCCCATAATACTGTTCGCACCAAGTTTTCCTATGAAGTCACCCTAGACTAAGTCACAACATACACATTTAACCTTAGAAATAAGACCCACATACTTAATAGACCTTATATAAGAACTCATTCATTTACTACATCATAGTCATAATCCATTTAGTCTTTATGAATATCTCAAGAAAACATACAAGTCCATACTATAAATATCACCATAATGAAACCATAGTGAACATGGTATATTTGGAGATAATTTCATCAATACATCATAACACCTAACTCATAACCCTAAATCTAAGTCTACTAGGAGAGAGTCCTAGTTAGTGTTTATATTCTTACTTTCAATTGTTCCTTTTAATATTCAGTAAACTTCACCATAACCAACATAGACCGTATGAGCTAATATGAAATCCGCTGTCAATCCCTCACACTGAAAGGAGGGCATCTTACTTGGCAAGCTAGGACATTAACATCATAATAACATCTAGGTGGATCCACTAGCTAAGGTTCCTATGGGGAACATAGTCAAGGAACTAAGAGGTTGTTACTAAAACCCCTCTTTATGGTAATTCACATTGTAGTTTCCACCTCATTAGAACATCGAGGGAAGCTTCCTCATGAAGATACCTCTCATATAGTCAAGTTCACTCGGTGCTAAGATAAATTCCCTTTTTGTAGAGCCTTTATGTCTTTATTAAACATTAGTTCATAAGATATGCCTTAGGGCATTAACTCCTTTATGTCTTCAACGGATCACAACATATTTACAATATCTGCAAGTCATGAACAACTCACATATAAAGCATTTAGGGATTATAGACCACATACCCACTTCATCATTGGAGACAAAAACACATTCAATATTTGAATAGACAACTCCTAACATGTACAAGACACACATTCATGTAAGGTTATATAGTAGGGGTCATTCCACCATAGTACTTATCACAATCAAGCATGTAGACCATACCTCTTACCCTAACATTCTCATTCACATTACACCTTAATAATGATACTAACATTGAGGAGTACATCTTAATAATACATTTAACTTTACATCTAATGCCCTCATGGCCAGAAAT
This sequence comes from Solanum pennellii, assembly GCF_001406875.1. Taxonomy (NCBI): domain Eukaryota; kingdom Viridiplantae; phylum Streptophyta; class Magnoliopsida; order Solanales; family Solanaceae; genus Solanum; species Solanum pennellii. Next base: position 32,008,291 of record NC_028640.1, read on the forward strand.
CAGCTTTTCACAAATTTCCAGGTGCAATCAACGGTTACCATCGATGGACCATATACTTACCCACGGCCCGTACTGCACATCCGTCGTTTGTGACTGAAACTGTCCCAGAATGGAGCCCAGAAAATTTGACTAAGTGTCGAATGACGGAAGGATCATAACTCTTATCAAAAAATGAATTATATGTTCCATAACCTATGAAATGACAGATAATCAAATTAGATTTCCATAGCCATCAAGTTTGCTAAAATCAGACCTCCGAGTAAAAAGTTATGCCCGTTTTAGGGAAGGCCTGTCGAACAGACCCAACCTACGGACCGTCGATTGAACGACGGCCCGTCAGTCCAGGTCATTGTTTGGTTGACAGCAATTAACTCAGGGGTCTTTTGGTCTTTTTCAACTTTGTTTAAACCCTAAGATACGTCGTTTTGACCCTAAATCATCATATTTTAGTCAGTTTAAGCCTAGAAACATAACTAAAACTTACCTAAGTCAAATCATTAATCAAAAACTTAGAAAATTAGAAGCAAGAGAGGAGAAAAAGGTCAAGAGCCCTAGTTCAAGAAAGCAGCAAGGTTCCAGCAGTTCCATCCCCGAAATCTAAATATTTCTCCGCGGATTTCATCACCAGGTATGTGGGATTTCACTAGTGGGTTCCTTTTACCCATGAGGTCCCTATTTTTCAGTCAGATTCTTGATTCTTTTCATGATTAAACCTAGGGTTTCTAGATATACAACAGAATTTCATGAATTTATTAAATATATGTTCCAAATCAGATTTCTGTGTTATTATTCTGTTTATCGCATGAATTTTAGAATCCTTGCTATTTATTTCTTTAGTTCTTGAATTACACATGCGAGGTTAGATATTTCAGTAACTCATGCCTCAATTATAAATGCATAATTACCAAATTAATTGTTGCATTCTCAATTTGCATGTTCAGTTTTGAACTATCCAGATTTTACATAAACTCAGTCATAATCAGTTAATTACATAATTCATTGGGAGTAGCATAAAACCGAGTTGGAGTAGGGTTCAGCGTACCCAATTAGTCCCAGAACTAATAGCAGATAGGTTGTAAGTCCCCTTTGTGGGCATCAGTTTAGTGATCTCGCCAGCATGCCTTTATACCTCTAGCAAAGGTCTATTGGGTCCTCTCGATGGGGCGTATACATCGGACTCCATATTTAGCTCATGTGTTTTATTATCGGTTATTAGTAGCTCCCACAGTCAGTCAGACTCTAGTGCATTGACCATATTTACAAGTCAGTTATCATTTAGTCTTAGCATCTTATAAATTTGGTCATTGCATCCAGTTAGCTCAGAATTCAGTATATCATGTTCAGATCTATCTTTGTACTTGTTCATTTATGTTTTATTTCAGCTCCACTTTATTCTACATGCTCAGTACCTTCAAGTACTGACGCATATGTGTGCTACATCTTCTCGTGATGTAGGTTTAGGTTCTCAACATCCAGATCACGCATCGATCGATTCCCTATCTCCAGTTCATCAGATTCAGTAGTGAGTCCTCATTCTCCGAGGACAATAGTCATGAGTTCATTTCATTCTTTTAGTCATTTAGTTTCAATTTTCGCTAGACTTAGATGGGGCTTGTCTCAGCATTTCTACTCAGTTAGAGGATTATTTCAGACATAGTTTCAGCTTATTGTTGAGGTAATAGTTTCTTTGTATTAAACTCATCAATATTTCATTTATTTCACTTATAGAATATGGGTATTCCCCATATTTTTAGTTTAAATTATGAATTAGCTTCTGCATTCAGTTTATTATCTTTAGTAATAGCATTAAACAATACATAGCAATCTAAGCATAATTCCATTAACATCCAACCAAGATCACAAACCCTCTTTATAGGTTAAATTGAGAGGTTAGGGAGATCATGGGTTCTTCAAGGAATTACATTGAAAATCTTCTTAATAACCTTGAGTAATTTATCATTAAATATCTTTGAAAACCATTTGACAATGAACCCATGTTTAGATTGGAAATTGGGAACTTTGATCATAGAAACTCTTTGGAAAATCTTTGATATAACTCCTTGAATAAAAAGTTATCCAAGGATCAAGAGTTACCATATCTTATTGATTCAATACCCATAAAAATTAGAGAAGAAATCAGTTTAAAACCCATTTTCTAGCTTGAGCTTGAGCTTGCCTCCAATGGTGTCACACCTCAAAACCCATCTTCTCCAAGCCATAATCAAGCATTAAACAATAACAATAGTTCAATCCTCAACAATTCATAATCAATAGCTAAGGATAGTAATAGCATTAAACAATACATCACAATCTAAACATAATTCCACTAACATTCAACCAAGATCACAAAACCCTCTTTATAGGTCAAATTGAGAGATTAGGGAGATCAAGGGTTCTTCAAGGAATAATATTTTGAAAATCATCTTAATAACCTTGAGTAATTTATCATTAAATGTCTTTGAAAACCATTTGACAATGAACCCATGTTTAGATTGGAAATTGGGAACTTTAACCATAGAAACTCTTTGGAAAATATTTGATAGAACTCCTTGAATGAAAAGTTATCCAAGGATCAAGAGTTACCATACCTTATTGATTACCCATAAAAATTGGAGAAGAAATCAGTTGAAAACCAATCTTCTAGCTTGAGCTTAAGCTTGCCTCCAATGGTGTCACACCTTAAACCCACTAAGACAGACAGACACGTGATTCCCTAAAGGCTTGAGAGTACCAACCTGTAACCTGTGCTTAATATGCATATAACTATAACAATCGTGTGACAAGTTCACATAGGATGCAGCGATACGAACCAACATAAGTAGACCCAAAAGTTATATACAAGACTTGGTCGTTGAGGCCACAACTCTTTAAGACGCAACTGAACCATATACATAGATCTACAAAGCTTCTAAAAGATAGAAAACCTTAGATTAGGTCGGGACAGACCCACCTTAACCTTAACTGTATACATACCAAAATGAATTTACCAAGGACTCAGTATAGCTTCGAATCAACCAGGAGCTCACCAAAAGTAGCTGAGTGTCGTGTGCTCCTAGTGAGGAGGTCTACTGGCTGGTGTACCTGTGCCTGCACTTGAAATGCAGCGTCCTCCCACAAGGGATGTCAGTATGAAAAAATTTACTAAATATGTAAGGCAATAACATATGTAATACAAGGGTCAAATGAAATCAAGTATCAATATATGAGTGCATAGATCAGGAGAGAGGACCACCTTTGTTTATTCTTTTGAGAATGTAAGGGTGGTGTAATGCACCGATGTCCTCCTTATCTATCTCCTCATATTCGGGTTAAATTGCTTTCCTTCTATTCTCATTTTCTACCTTTACCAATCTTTCCTCCATACCTCCCATCCTTCCATTCATTTCCGCTACTTGCTTAGAGAGTTGGTGGGAACCTCCATGATGTTCTCTGAGCTTTTCCCAATTGGACTTGTATTTGACATGATACCTATAAATCTCAACAAACAAGGTTAGTAGCAAAAGCTTCACGTCACTCGTATGTAACTCTCAACTCACCTTTTATGGCGTTGTCTCAAAATTGATAGTGAAAACTCAATTCAATCAACTCAAGATCACCTATCCTTTGTGATGGAATGGATTCTTGTGACTCTTGAAAGAAGGACGACCCAAAAAATACTAACGAACTTAAATAAAGAAGGTTATCAACGAATTAAGATGTGAAATAAAGAAGTACCACAAGATTCTTACTCAAAATAAACCAAGTAACAAAAGTAGAAGAATTTTGTTACTTTATTTGAAGGATCAAAGAAATGATTTGATGTTTAAAACTAGTTTAAAACTAATAAAATATGTTAGTTAATTGTTAAATAGTTGAAAAATATAAGAAAAATGAGTTTAGAAGAAGAAGAAGAAGTGAATTTGGACACTTGGAAAAATTTTAAGCCTCGAAAAGTTCATCACTTGTAAAACTTTGATTGGATGATATGATGATTAAAACTAGTTAACAAGTAATTAAAGATGTTAATTAATTGTTCTTTGTTGAGGAGTTGATGTTAAAAAATGGTAGAAAAAGAATCACGAAGTTTGGACACTTAAGAAATTTCTATGTCCAAAAACTTCCCATACTTAGAATAGGGAAATTTACATAGATATACTATAATAAAAAATATTTATCATTTATAGCAAAATATTTTCTTTTCACTTGATCACTTTTGATTCATTTATAATACAAGTTTAATACATATTACAAAGAAAAATTTATTATTCACATATAATACAAATTTTAATAATGAATAATAATACATTTATCACACATTTTAATACACTTATAATACAATGTGACAATTTTTTTACCAAACAAACATGATATATTTCAAAAAGCAATTATAATTTATATATATATTGCATACATAATTCACTTTTAATACATATTACAGATTTAACAAAGCATTGCTATAAATGGTAATAAACATCGCTAAAATCAGTAATTATTTTTTGAAATGTATTAATTTATGTAATTTTTCCCTTAGAATATTTGGGGTAGAAAAACCTGTGGGTTTTTTGGTCTCTAAAACTGACGCAAGTGTGACTGGACAGTGCTGACAGGCTGTCTGCTGCGCTGGTTGCTGATGCAATGCCGTGTGGCGCTGGCATGGCAGATGGCGTCTGATGTGGCTGCTGATGTGTCGGTCCATGTGGAAATAAATTTTTTTTATTTCTTTGTTTTTCAAAATTCCACTAAGGATCCCAAAAAATACCTTTGACCAACTTTGAATTTAAAAGTTAGATCAAATGTACTTTCTTCTCCAAGAACGCACACTAAATCCCAATACATTCAAATCAACTCGAAATTGGGTCAAAATATAGGATTTTCTTCCCTTCAACTAAGAGAAAAAAGACCGCTAATTATTAAACTCTAATTTCTCCTCTATCAAGAAGACAAACTTTCAAAATTAAGAAGTTTGAAAAGCTTGAAACCCTTAAATGGTAACTTCACTTCTATAATTCCAAATTGAACAAATTGAAACCTAGACACGAAAAACACTAGGGAACAAGGATCTCATGTCAAAAACAACAAATCAAAACAAAAATACCTCAGATTTTTTTGGACAATTTTGGACACAAAGACTAGATTCTAAACCATCTAAACCTAGGCTCTGATACCATATGATAAAGATCAAACAAGGAAAGAAACAAATTAAATAAAGAATATGTTGATTAATGCTCAAGTGTCACGCCTCAAAACTCATTAAGACGGACAGGCACCCGATGCACTAAAGGCCCGAGAGAACTAACCTGCAACTTGTTCTTACTGTGCATATAACTATAACAATTGGCAAGTTCACCTAGGATTCAGCGATACAAAACAACATAAGTATGTCCAAAAGTTACATACAAGACTTGGTCGTTGAAGCCACAACTCCTTAAGACACAACTGAACCATTTACATACGTCTACAAAGCCTCTAAAAGATAGAAGGCTAGAGTAGGTCAAGACAGACCCCGCATTACCCTTAACTACGATACAATACCAAAATAAATTTACCAAAGACTCTATAAAGCTCGAATCAACTTGGACTTCACCCAAAAGTGCAGAGTTTCATGTGCTCCTACTGAGGAGGTCTACTAGCTGGAGTACTTGTGCCTGCATTATGAAATGCAGCGTCCCCCGCGAGGGACGTCAGTATGAAAAAATGTACTGAATACGTAAGGCAATAGCATATGTAATAAGAGGGCTCAAATGAAATCAAATATCAACATATGAGTGCATAGATTAGGAGAGAAGACCCCAGTTTTGCTTTCTCTTGTGGGATCAAGTAAGTTACATCTTTTCGTTACTTTTTTGTATGTTATAATCTGTGTAGGGCATGTGATACAAGTGACTAGCGTATCAGTGGTAGAAGAAAATGACCCATGTTAGGCGTGTTAACCCCTGGGATGCGGTCCTCATGATTACACAACTTGGGATCGGCACATGCTAGGCTTTCTCCCCTTAGATGCCACCCTTCTATACCAATAGGGATCGGCCCATGCTAGGCTTTCTCCCCTGAGCTGCCACCCTTATGTACCAGTTGGGATCGACCCATGCTACAATTTCGCCCCTGGGCTGCCACCATAATTATATTGATTTCTTCACTTAGATTCTTTAATCTTTGAGATTGTTGTTTATCAGTTCATAACTCTTTTTAGATGTTATTTTGGTGGTCATAATTATTTTGGAGATATGGAAGTACGGACCAGTAATAGAAGACATAAAAATAATACTTCAAGGATATAACAATGACATAAGGAGCTATGTAACATCAACACATTACTTTAAGGGATTAATGACACAATTGACTTCAAACAACAAAGAGGAGGATTCACAGACTTGCTTTTGCAATTACCATTTCTATACCAGCACATGGGGATAATTACACAAGTATAAAATAGTGAAAAGATAATGAAGTAGTTCTATGCACTATGGAGAGGGGGGAATATTGTTAGCTATATGGAGATAGTACACTGCCACTATGTTTCCTTGTCTAGGAATAGAACTTATGAGATTCACTTCATTGATATTAATTGCAGGTGTCAGATTTAATGCCAAAGGGATATAGAATCGAATAGCCTTACATACCTTATCCTCGGACTGATATACTATCACGATTCAGTCCCCCTTTTTTGTTTTAATCTACAATTCAAATCATGGTAAACTAAAATTAGCAGCTATCACACCGTGAGCCTTGTAAAAAAGTAGCTAACTTTGACTGATAATGAGCCCATACAGCAAGTATTGAACTCACCACCCCCTTAAGTTCTTCATGAAAGCACACCACTAATTCCTCACTCAAAATCATACATAAGGAAGACAAAAGGAGCAGTCACCTTACCTCAATTTCTGCAACTTCTCCTTATAACTTGAATTCTTTTAGAACTTCAGCTTCCCTTCACACTTGACCAAAGAAGAAAGAAAGGTATTTTAATAACTAAGGAAGTGAGCAGTAGCTGCTGGAAATATTCTGCCTATGTAGTTGTATTAGAGTATGAATAACATGTTTTCCTTATCATACATGGAAGAATTAAGCTAAATCCATGAGTTTTCACTTACCGTGGTTTGCAGATATAAGGGTTTCTTCAAGAACCCTAGAAAACCTTAAGGCTGCCAGTTTAATCCTTGAGAGAAAAGAGAGAGAGAGCTGGAGTTAAATTTCATTTTTATGTGTTAAAATGGCTGAAGAATATCTGCTCATATTGGATATATATATAGAGCTTTATTGACCACAAACATATCCTATAGAACCTCCTTTTTGGGGGGGTCCATTTTCAGCCACTAATTGGTCAAGTAGGTGATGCACCTGCTTGTGCACATCAAACAGCTCAAAAGGTCAAACTAGGTGATGCATAGTTGCTTTAACTTGGGCTTTATCCATATTGGGCCTTAGCAGATTTGGCTGCTGGGATTTCATTCAAATTTTAATTTCATTTATTAGATTTGGGCTTCAAGTGACAGCCTATTAATATAGGCCTAAATCTGGTCCATCAAACTTGGCTCTTTAACAATATTATAGCTTAAGTAGGTGATGCAGCTGCTAGATTAAATTAAATAAGCAAGCAAGCAGCTCAATTATTTTATTTCAATTTTTGAATGTTAATCCCTTGTTCTTCAACTTAGCACTTAACTTTTAACTTTAAGCTCAATTACCACCTTACTATATCTACTTAAATACTTTTCGTCAGAGTTAACTTGCAATACACATGCTGAAACGTGCAAGGCGTTATATCACCTTTCGAGCTAGTTTAAATCAACACTAACCATATAAGAAACATAATACCTCACCTACACTATAAGTCTATGTCAAGTATCACATGAATAGAACTAGCATATACATAATACAGGCTATCACATCCTTCCCCCCTTAAAACATTCGTCCTCGAATGTTAGCAATGTTGTCCAGCCCAAACAAATTTAAGCCTAAGTTAGTAATACTATTAAACATATTGAACATATAAACTTATACTTACTTGTCAACGCCTCCACTAATATTTTGATCTTTCTCACCAGTCTGGAAGAGGTGAGGATACTTCAATTTCATTGCTTCTTCCGCTTCCCATATAACTTCTTCTATTCGTTGGTTTCTCCATAGTACTTTTACAGAAGCTACTTCTTTATTTCTTAACTTCCTAACATGTCGATCCAGAATAGCAATGGGTACTTCTTGTAACGACCTGTTTAGTCGATTCGAGCAGCAAGATTATTTTGATAGAAACTGGCTGAGTCGACGGAACAGTCGACGGACTGTCATGGTCACGACGGACCGTCGGGGGGTCATCGTTCCAAAACACTTAAACTCTGAAAATCTGGGTACTGGGATCAACTCTCTGAACTTCACAACGGACGTGCAGGACGGACCGTCGTAGCCACGACGGACCGTCACAGA
>NC_028640.1:32019101-32019552 GCF_001406875.1 Solanum pennellii
AGTGACTCCTCCACCGACTGATGAGGTAGTGAGAGAGGGTGAGGAAGGGGAAAATGAGCAGGTTCAAGATGAGGGATTACCACCCCAGCCTACTCCATAGATGATTAATCAAGTCCTTACATATCTTAGCGGGTTATCTGATCAGGGCCAGACACCTCCAGTGTTTTCTGCACCAGCACCTCAGGTTCTGGGGGTACAACATGCAGCCGTTGTGGCTCCCCGCATGGATGCCTCATTGGAAATAGGCACGTTTCCTCGATTGACTACAGGGTCCATAATGACAAGTGATCAGCACGAACTTTTCACTAAGTTCTTAAAGTTAAAACCTCCAGTATTTAAGGGTGCTGAATCTGAAGATGCCTATGATTTTCTGGTTGATTTTCATGATTTGCTGCATAAGATGGACATAGTAGAACGATTCGGGGTAGAGTTTGTGACCTACCAGTTTCAG
>NC_028640.1:32029552-32030686 GCF_001406875.1 Solanum pennellii
GCCTGGGGGCACATACTCAGGGTCACGCTCATCATCAGAGCCAATGACCATGCGGGCAGACGGAGCGACAGACTTCGATCGCCCGCGTGCGTAGATTCGGGCTTGCTTGGGTGCCATAGTAGATAGTACCTGCAAAGGATCAATATTAGTACGAGTAGTGGCAAACAAGACAAGCAAAACCATACTAAACAAAATATTGAAAATAGTATGTCATTGCTATAGAAACAGTGATACACGACGGGCCTGGTGACGACTCGTCGTGATTATGACGGACCGTCATGAGGTCCGTCGTGTTTTACTTAACTACGTATATATGGAGAACCCTGAAGGAGAGTCTCTGACTAGTATGACGGTATGTGCAGGACGGACAGTCACAGGTACGACGGTCCGTCGTAGGTGTCCGTCGTAGGACACTTGAAAAAAATATGGAGACCCTTACGAGAGGGGTCTCTGACCGGTATGACGGCCATGCAGGACGGACCGTCATGACTACGACGGTCCATCACATGTGTCCGTTGGAGGACACTTGGGAAAAAACGAGACCCTTAGGAGAGGGGTCTCTGACCGGCATGACGGTCATGCAGGACGGACCGTCATGACTACGACGGTCCGTCACATGTGTCCGTTGGAGGACACTTAGGAAAAAATGAGAGACCATTAGAAACAGGGTCTCTGACAACCAGAACGGTTGTGCAGGACGGACCGTCGTGAAGACAACGGTCCGTCACATGTGTCCGTTGGGACAGGGTGCTAGGGCTTTTGGAACGGACCCTACGACGGTCCGTCGTGGGTACGACGGTCCGTCGCGGGTACGACGGTCCGTCATCGGGGTCTCGTTCTGTATATCAGTGACAAAACTGGGGGTACCCCATGCATCCCCGATGAAACCACATCAAACTTGTAGTGTTATGGACCTATATTTGTCTAACCCTACTACCTAGGAAACTAGTAATGCAAAAGCACCTATGTCTAGGGTTGTAAACATGGCAATTTCGAACATTTTTAACCTAGGTTAGACAGAATCGTATAAAAGAAACAACATATGACTAAGAACTAAGCTAATACTAACTAATAAACAAAAATGCAAGATAAATGAGTAGAAATTAGAGACACATACCTTAGAATTGGAGAAAA
>NC_028640.1:32033763-32074897 GCF_001406875.1 Solanum pennellii
CTTTTACACACTGCCCTTACCTTAGCTATATGGGAATGTGGATCCTCAGAAGGTAGCCCTGAAAACAAACCTCTGATAGTGAGCATTTGCATCAGGCTACTAGTTACCACAAAGGTGTGGACTGTGGGTAGAGGAGGCAAGACAAGTGGACCATCCGAGTCTGCTATGTTATCATAACATCTGTAGTATGCTTGGGGCCGAGGAACGGGATTTTGTCCCCTCTGCTGGTGTTCACCCGGAGCATCGGGTAACATCTGACCATGAACATCAACCGGAGCTGGTTCTGGTTCGGCTCATCATCATTTATTCCCAAGTTTCGATTCATATTGCGTAGTGTACGCTCTAACTCGTGATCGTAGGGAAACAAGGGTTCTCTTCCTCTCTGTGTATTTGGCATACAAGGAGGATAGTTTTAAAAAAAATCAAAAACAATAAAACAAAGTAAAATCAAGAAAATACAACTAAACTATAGTAATAAGTTCAAGTTAATCTAAAAGCTAGATTCTCCGGCAGCGGCGCCAAAATTTGATACGCTCAAACTTACTTCTCAAATAAGAAGTAAAGCGGTCGTGTCAAGTAAATAACCCAACTAGTGAGGTTGGGATCGTTCCCACAAGGAAAATAGTCTAGACTTAACTTCAACCTGTTATTAGTATTGTTTGGTCAATGACTTCCTTGGAAAGTAAAAACAATAAAAGGGGGTTTTTTAATTCTAAGTGAATGAAAATAACTAACGCAATTGAAAGAGACACTTAACAGCTTTGAATGTTGGATTTTAATCAATTAATCAAAGTAACTAGGGTTTACGTGTTCCCCACAGGTTCATAACTTGATAATTCTAACTATAACAATTCTTTCCTAGTATCTTGCATGCAAAGTGATAAGTTATGTATTTCTAAATCCTTGGTCCGGCATCTAGAAAATCTCACTCCGCACCTTGGTCCGGCTACGTGTGTTGCTATCCTAACCCTTATCTTTACCTCATATTAAGCATCGTATTCGATATTTGACTAAGTTATTACCTCGTACCAATCAATACTAGCCTATTAGATAGTATACACTAAATCTATGTTGATAATTATTTTCCTATTATCTACCTCCTTGGTCCGGCAAGTAGCATTAATGCGAGTTCTAACGTTGGCCATCCGTTAAAAAGACTTCTAAGCGAAATAATTATTAATACATGCAAGACACTATTCTAGAATTGTTATTTTAGTTAGGTTTTATCTCATTATTTGCCTATGGTTCCCACAACCCTAGTTATGGAGTTAGTTACTCATAGTCATAATCACAATATTCAAATATATTAAATAAGAATTCATGTAGTTACTTCAATGAGATAGAAAAAGAAAATCCTCAAAAAAATAGTTCATTTTATAGTTGGAGGCCGAGGTCAACTTTGCCTTCATTACTAGCTTGTGTTATATCACACTCAACGCCTGATGCTCCTTGAAGATCGAAAAAGAAAATACATAGTGAAGCTTGAACGCACCATGATATATGAACTCTAATAACATGTAAATGTCAGGTACCTATAAAGTTATACCATGATTCATAATGTCTTACAGTTAGGCGATTTGGGCTTAATAACATGTAAATGTCAGGTACCTTATAAAGTTATATCATGATTCATAACGTCTTAGAGTTAGCCGATTTTGGCTTAACAAGATAGGTCCGGCCATACTATATTCCTCTTTTTTTAATAATAAGTGAGGGTGCTCCGACTCTTTTCCCATGCAAGATAGCAAATAAGAACAACAAGCAATATGCATATGATCATTTTTGTTCATTTCCCTTAACTGGACTAGAACTGATGAATTACTGTAGGCATATATTAAATGAATCCAGTAATATCTCTATTCAGTTTGATGGAAGTCTATACATATATGTATAATGCTCTACTTTTTTTGTACTAATGATGTGGATGAACTAGGTCCATCTTCTATCTAGGTAACATGAAATTCACCTCTTTTTTTCTTGTTGTTATCAAGACTGAATTTGACTTCTCTGTGTAACAAAGTTTCACAAAATTGTTCCCAGGTGCGCCATTATAACTTGTTGGCGTTGAAGAGTTAATAATATTTTCTTACCCCCATACACTTTAGCAATTACTCTCTCATAACCACCTATCTCACTCTATAGCATCCTCATATCACCCCTACTCCTATGTATAGGAAATTTGACATATTCCATCTCTTTCTTAAGAGAAGTTGTCTGTACATATTCGACCTGTGTAATTTAAGCTTCATTCTCACAAGCTTCCTATCTAACAAGTAACTTTAAATCAAAACTAGCAGCTTCAAGTACAAGATTCCACTATGTACAACCAACTAATCATAACCTAGTTCTAACCAATCAACTTTCTTTTCATTATCCCTTTACGTAGTTACTAATTCTCTATAGCCAACAAACACATAGATCACAAAAGGAACCACCACACATATATCATTTGCAGCAATTGGCAAATTTATCCTAAGTTTTATAATCATGAAAAGAATAAAATGTTAATAGTACTTATTCAGAGTTTTTGGCAACATACCATATAAATGCCAAACATTAACATACTCGGGAGGACATACGCTGAGAATTTGAGCTTTGTCAGCCAATTAGGGGTATCTGTAGTAACACTATTGCACTGATACATCCACCTATTAAAGTGTGCCTCTTCTTTGAACTAAAAGAAACTAGTTTGACTACATCACTTTCGAGAACATGTGCAACGCTGAAAATTCTATGTATATCAAAGACTAAGAGCAAGTGTCCTCTATAGGAATAAATCCTGTAAGTATGGAGGAAATATAGAACTCAAAAGCTGGTCACATCCTCCTAAGAACATGTCCCTGGAAATGCTACAGCAAATATATGTAACTAGGTAACAAACAATTTTTTGAACCAACATGAAATGGTAAAAATGCAACTTTAAATGTAAATAACATAAAAAAGCCTTTACATACCTTGTGGAGTGAGATGGTCGAATAAAATGAGATCAATCTAGTCAAACTTTTAGTAACTTGAGGTTCTTTTTGTATGTTACATGCTGACACTTTACCAATCGTTAACCATAACCATAGTTAATATGAATAGCATGATCCTGTAAAACTGGAAATGGGCTTCTTAACTTTGCTCCATCGCACGATCAAGATTATGAAGGAAGTTCACATTTCCTAAATGTCCAAGCAGCCCCCTAATTATAAATGTGGCGCGCAACACATTCATAACTATGGCTCTACTAGACACGGCTTTGTAGACCCCCTAGGACGAACTGCTCTGATACCACTGTTGTCAGCCTCCAACCCTAGGTGAGGCGGAAAAGTACCTTATAAACACATGCTTTACAAAAAATTTATGATGAGAAACTAAACTACTATGCAGATTAGTGATGAGAAGCTTCTTATACAACACATTTTTACTAGCTAAACTGCTATATGTGACAAGTGAAACTATGAATACAGATGATAGCTTTACAATGTCTATAAAGCATGTACTGAAATCCATGATGGTACCACTATGAAAATACGCGTAGTAAAGACTCCGCAAAGCCCCAAATTGACCAGGAGCTCACCAACATCCGCTGAGTATAATGTGCTTCTATTGGGAAGATGTGTGTTGAGTACTTGTACCTGCAGCATGAAATGCAGCATCCCCAATAAGCGACGTCAGTACTAAAGAATGTACTGAATATGTAAGGCATAATACAACCATATTTAACATGAGATCTCAAGTGCAACCAAATACCAATAGATAAGGATTAGAGACTACCTTTGCTTTGTACTTGTGGAATAGTGCTTGTTACATTCTTTTCTCTACTTTTCTGTACTTTATATTCTATATACAACATATGATACAAATGACCAGCTAATCAGTGGTAGAAGAGGATGACCCATGCTAGGCATTTTAACCCCTGGGATGCTGTCCTCATAATTTCACAAATTGGGATCAGCCCATGCTAGGCTTTTACCCCTGAGATACCACCCTTCCATACCAATTGGGATCGGCCCATGCTAGGCTTTCACCTCTGAGCTGACACCCTCTTATACCAATCGGGATCGGCCCATGCTAGGATTTCTCCCCTTAGCTTCCACCCATAATCATGCAGATTACTTCACTTAGATTCTTTCATCTTTGAGATTGTTGTTTATCAATTCATAACTATTTTGGAATGTTCTTTAAATAATCATAACTCTTTTGACATTGTTCTTTTTGATGTTCATAACTTGTTTGTGACTGTTATTTTGGTGGTCATAATCCTTGTTTAGATTTAGAACTACGGACCAGTAGTAGAAGACATATGAATATGGACTTAAGATGATAAAAATGAGATGGGAAGCAAATGTCACTTGAACGTAGTACTTAGGAGCTTATATGACTCGGTAAGAATTTTGACATCTCAAATTTAAGCACATCCAGTGAAGACAATTTAACATTCAACCAAAAGATTTGAATTCTATATGATGCAAATACAAAGTGTTCATGCATGTGGAACCAAAGGGGGAAATGTAGGCAGATTTAACTTAAGGACGGACACATATTCTAAGTAAGTACATATAAATGTACAATTGAGCAAGTAGCGATCCTGTGAGGTAACATTATAGTCTAACACAATGGGAGTAATAAAAAAAAAGAAAGGGAACATATGAACATGTGACAAGATGACATATTTATAAACAATTGAAGCAAGTTGGCAAGATATGGGCAGACCGTATATCCATCCTATAAACATATGTACCATGTGTAATCTAGGATCATTTTGACTTATATAAGGGAAATACGTGCTAGGGGTACTTGGCAATAAAACAAGTTTAAAACTTGCATGCTAAAACTTGGTAGAGTAGACACACACATTTAGTAACAAACTCATATTAGAGTACCCACTTCAAAGCACTAGGGAGTAGGAACTGCAACTATGGATCAGTCACTACCAAGGGCACTTAGAAAGCTTACTCTTTTTAAATGCAAGTTTTGGATTCATGCCAATGAAATAGGAAATCAACTAGCCTTACATACCTTGGTATACAATTCAAAACGTATGATTTAAGCTCGTTCTCTTCAGATCACTAATCTACAATGTAATAAGTCGTAAGACTAGTATTAGTAGCTAATCAATCAATTTGAGCCACTTGATCACACCCAAATAGTAACGAAGCAGTAAGCTGCAATTTATCTAGTGAGTGTTTGCTTTCCTTCCCTATCCCTTTCATCGCGTCTATATACTGTACAACCTTCGTATCAGGTCCTCCCCAAAACTCCCTGCAATATTTAAGTCCTATAACGTCTCCATAACTTCCCCGCACATCCAGTCACATCCCTTATCATAACATACGTAAAAGAATCTTTGAACATAATAATGTAATAGAAGCAATATGAATCATGGTTTTTGATCACCAGCACTTGAACAACTAACGTTACTTTTAAAGTGCTCAAACAAGCTCATAGCTTAATTTAAAGAGGACTCCCCACCATAGCTGTCCCAAAATGCACTAATCACCAGAACATCCTCCCCAATACTCACCATGTAAAAGTAACAATTCCAACTCACTAACACATACCAAGTGTCCTAATTAGCTCAAGCACAAAATGGAGAAAATTGCAGTAGCTTACCTTGCTGGACATAACTACCACTTGCTAAGACTTGGATTCTTCAAGGTAAAGGTTGTCCTTTTAACTTGTCTTAAATTATACCTTTCAATAGCTTGAAATACCTATTATTCAAGAACCCTAATGGTTTTTATGTCTGTTGTATGAATCTAAGAAAGAGAAGATATAAAGCTCTATCAGATTTTTTGTCGAAGTAAAAATGGTTGAAAAAAGCTGATATCAATCTCTTTTAAAGGAACCTGGTTTGGCCGACTTTCTCACTCATTCTGGGCCATAATTTGTCAAGTAGGTGACTCATCTACTTGGACTTTTCATTTGGACTTTCTGGACTTAAGAACATTGGTTCTTTTTCCACCTTTCTTGTACTTCATTTGAAGTCAACATGTTTCTTTAATTTGGGCCACACCTTTAAGAAGGTGATGCACCTAGTTTTCCATTAAAATTGTTTCTTGTGGGATTGGGAAGATTGGGCCTTGGCTGTCCATTTTCCCCTTATTCTTCTATTCAACTTGGGCTAAATTAATGCAAATAGGTGTAGTGTACTTGGCCCAATAACACAGTCAAAAGAGCCTAAGTAGGTGATGCACCTACTTGGTCCTTTGGGCTAGTCAATAAGTCAAAGTAGGTGATGCACCTACTTGTCACCTATTAGCTTAGTGAAGTCAAGCAAGCACCACAATATTTTGTTCAATTTCTAGACCTTAATATCTTTAAAATAACTTAGAACTTATATACACTATGTCACTTTATACTTTAGAGTCAAATACCACCTTGTGATCTCAAGTTTAAATACTTCCATCGACATCAACTTAATTAAGTGGCATCAAAATCTCTGGACAGTTCACTTTAATCCTATTTTATTGCCACTAATCGCATAGGAAACAAATTTCATAACTATACCACAAGGCAGTTTATACACATTATATAAATAGAACTAGTACACGTAGAATACGGGGTGTTACATCCTCCCCCTCTTATGATCATTCGTCCTCGAATAATAGGTGCACCTGGTAGTTCGGTTAATCTCTGAATTTCATAGAGAGAGTTGCGAGAGCCCCCATTGTAAATAGGAAGGACTATCCAAAATCCATAGACTAACCCAAAAAATGTATAGACAAATCTAGCATGACGTCTCGATAGATACGGTTCATGAAATAGTAATATGAAAAATTAAATCCCTTCTTTACCATGTAATTCACGGAAGATACACAAGTAGTACTCATACAAATGAGACTGTAATATACCTAAACACAAGACACACAAATGACATATCAAATGAACAAATTCTAGCAGGATTCATGATCATATAAGGGGACCACATGATCTCAGATCCTTATATTGATGTTTAAAATGAGGAGGATTAATTAGTTTCTCTCCACCATCTTCTATTTCCAAGTATCTTATGTTATATTCTATTCCTTCCCTAATACTCATGGTTACACATTCTGAGCTTAGCTTTCGTGCCTTAACATTCAAGAATAACTATAGTATCTCCCAATTATTTCTGTATATGAATGAACACATAAAATCATAGACTATCGGGGAAGTACTTTCCTTTCTTTTTTATTTCATGACACTTTTCAGAGGTGAGTCTTTTAAGAAGCATAGCTATTAATATAAAAATCTAAAGTTTTATGATGCTCCTGCGAATAGGGTATTATGCTATGTTATTTATCTATGGTTGATTAAATTTACATATATGCCCAACCTTTTCTGGTCAAAATCTTCACTACATAATGATACAAGGAAATATTTTCCCGAATTGTTTAAAACTCAAATCAATTAGCATAGAGGGGGAATAGAATATGGATGAATAAGTCACATTGGGCATGACACATATGCAGACTAGCCCAAAAGGGAGCATGCAAGGTATACTCACATTAAGCTATAGAAATACATGGTGTACGCGTGCATATGAGCTATAGGTTAGCGTGTGAGAGAATGAACTAAAGGGAATTTAGGAATGGACTAGTGATCACATGATGCTGAGTACATAAGCTAAGACATGTAGTAGATATGACATATAGACATATCAGAAAGTGAACTACGGAACACAAATCACATTGAGCAAGATCATTATATTGCATGGATAGGTGGAATAACATGTCAAGGAGCACAAATATGAAATATGAGCAAGTGAGCATATAACACATGGCCAGAAAAGCTACAAGGCCTGAAATGTTTAAGCAAGTAGGCTACGAGTATGCAAAATATATAGAAATGGTCATATGATTAATTAGCATGCATTACCCATACCATATGGACAAGTGGCATGTGGGAAGTAACCAGTGCAATAAATAACATGCAAGGAAAAGTTCTTATGAAAACATCAATAAACAAGTGTGCCCTGAAGTGGATAACACTTGCATATAAGCATTCCATGATGTTAGGTAACCTTTGAGAAGGCAATCGACAAAGGGAAAATGACATACAAATAGATAAGTTATAGAACATGCAACATGTATAATTATATAACAAATCATCTTCGGAAACTACGATATATCCTATAGAACCACTCTACCGTACTAAGGTAGACACACTGTCTTAAGCGTTTAAGTTACAGGTGGGATAGTTCTTCTCATATTCCTTACTCGCCTCAAAACACATACAATTGATTTTCCCATATACTATCTCCAATCTCCTAAGAATTCTTATAGGTGTTCTTATATTGGGACTTGGTTTCCGTCTATGTCAATATAAATAAAACAGTCAAGATAGAAAAAGAAAATCCTCAAAAAAATAGTTCATCTTTTAGAGTTGGAGGCCAAGGTCAACTTTGCCTTCATGACTAGCTTGTGTTATATCACACTCAACGCCTGATGCCCCTTGAAGATCGAAAAAGAAAATACATAGTGAAGCTTGAACGCACCATGAAATATGAACTCTAATAACATGTAAATGTCAGGTACCTATAAAGTTATATCATGATTCATAATGTCTTAGAGTTAGGCGATTTGAGCTTAATAACATGTAAATGTTAGGTACCTATAAAGTTATATCATGATTCATAACGTCTTAGAGTTAGCCGATTTTGGCTTAACAAGATAGGTCCGGCCATACTATATTCCTCTTTTTTTAATAATAAGTGAGGGTGCTCCGACTCTTTTCCCATGAAAGATAGCAAATAAGAACAGCAAGCAATATGCATATGATCAATATTTTTCATTTCCTTTAACTGGACTAGAACTGATGATTTACTCTAGGCATATAGTAAATGAATCCGGTAATATCTCTATTCAATTTGATGGAAGTCTATACATATGTATTGCTCTACTTCTATTTGTACTAATGATGTGGATGAATTAGGTCCATCTTCTATCTAGGTAACATGAAATTCACCTCTTTTTTTCTTGTTGTTATCAAGACTGAATATTAAAACTTGAATCAATACTAATTTGACTTCTTTGTGTAACAAAGTTTCACAAAATTGTTCCCAGGTGCGCCATTATAACTCGTTGGCGTTGAAGAGTTTATAATATTTTCTTACCGTATACACTTTAGCAATTACTCTCTCATAACCACCTATCTCACTCCTCTATAGCATCCTCATATCACCCCTACTCCTATGTATAGGAAATTTGACATATTCCATCTCTTTCTAAAAAGAAGTTGTCTGTACATATTCGACCTGTGTAATTTAAGCTTCCTATCTAACAAGTAACTTTTAATCAGAACTAGCAGCTTCATGTACAAGATTCCATTATGTATAACCAACTAATCATAAATTAGTTCTAACCAATCAACTTTCTTTTCATTATTCTTACCCTTTAAGCACATACTAATTCTCTATAGCCTACAAACACATAGATCATAAAAGGAACCACCACAGATATATCATTTGCAGCAATTGACAAACTTATTCCTAAGTTTTATAATCATGAAAAGAATAAAAATGTTATTAGTACTTATTAGGAGTTGTTGGCACATACCATATAAATGCCAAACATTAACATACTCGGGAGGACATACGCTGAGAATTTGAGCTTTGTCAGCCAATTAGGGGTATCTGTAGTAACACTATTGCACTGATACATCCACCTATAAAATTGTGCCACTGGCTTCTTTGAACTAAAAGAAACAAGTTTGACTACATCAATTTCGAGAACATGTACAAAGCTGAAAATTCTATGTATATCAAAGACTAAGAACAAGTGTCCTCTATATGAATATATCCTGTAAGTATGGATGAAATATAGAACTCAAGATCCGGTCACATCCTCCTAAAAACATGTCCCTGGAAATGCTACAGCAAATATATGTAACTAGGTAACAAATCATTTTTGAACCAACATGATGCAAATGGTACAAATGCAACTTTAAATGCAAAGAACATAAAAGCCTTTACATACCTTGAGGAGTGAGATGGTAGAATAAAATGAGATCAATCTAGTCAAATTTTTTGTAATTTGAGGTCTTTTCTGTATGTTACACGCTGACACTTTAACAACCGTTAACCACAACCATAGTTAATATGAATACCATGATCCTGTACAACTGGAAATGGGCTTCTTAACTTCGCTCTATCGCACGATCAAGATTATGAAGGAAGGTAACATTTCCTAAATATCTAAGCATCCCCCTAATTATAAATGTGGCGCGCAACACATTCATAACTAAGGCTCTACTAGACACGGCTTTGTAGACCCCCTAGGACGAACTGCTCTGATACCACCGTTGTCAGCCTCCAACCCTGGTGAGGCGGACAACTACCTTATAAACACATGCTTTACAAGTAATTTATGATGAGAAACTAAAATACTATGAAGATTACTGATGAGAAGCTTCATATACAACACATTTTGACTAGCTGAACTGCTAAATGTGACAAGTGAAACTATGAATACAAATGATAGCTTATCATTGTCTACAAAGCCTCTACTGGAATCCATGATGGTAGCATGCGTAGTTAAGACTCCGCAAAGCCCCGAATTGACCAGGAGCTCACTAACAGCCATTGAGTATAATGTGCTTCTATTGGGAAGATTTGCTAGTTGAGTACTTGTACCTGCAGCATGAAATGTAGCGTCCACAATAAGGGACGTCAGTACGAAAGAATGTACTGAATATGTAAGGCATAATACAACCATATTTAACATGAGATATCAAGTGCAACCAAATACCAATATATAGGGATTAGAGATCACCTTTGCTTTCTACTTGTGGAATCATGCATGTTACATTCTTTTCTCTACTTTTCTGTACTTTATAATCTTTATACAACATATGATACAAATAACCAGCTGATCAGTGGTAGAAGAGGATGACCCATGCTAGGCATTTTAATCCCTGGAATGCTGTCGTCATAATTTAACAAATTGGGATTGGCCCATGCTAGGCTTTCGCCCCTGAGCTGCCACCCTTCCATACCAATTGGGATCGGCCCATGCTAGGCTTTCGCCCCTGAGCTACCACCCTCTTATACCAATCGGGATCGTCCCATGCTAGGCTTTCTCCCCTTAGCTTCCATCCATAATCATACAGATTACTTCACTTAGATTCTTTCATCTTTGAGCTTGTTGTTTATCATATCATAACTATTTTGGGATTGTTCTTTAGATAATCACAACTCTTTTGAGATATTCTTTTTGATGTTCATAACTTGTTTGTGATTGTTTGTTTTGGTGGTCATAATCCTTGTTTAGATCTGGAACTACGGACCAGTAGTAGAAAACAAATGAATATGGACTTATGTTAATAACAATGACATGGGAAGCAAATGTGACTTGAACGTATTACTTAGGAGCTTATATTTCTTCGTAAGCATTTTGACATCTCAAATTGAAGCACATCCAGTGAAGACAATTTAACATTCAGCTAAGAGATTTGAACTCTATATGATGCAAATACAAGGTATTCATGCATGTGGAACCAAAGGGGGAAATGTGGGCAGATTTAACTTAAGGACGAACACATATTCCAAGTAAGTACATATAAATGTACAATTGAGCAAGTAGTGATCCTGTGAGGTAACATTATAGTTTAACACAGTGGGAGTAATAACAAAGAAAGGGAACATATGAACATGTGACAAGATGACATATTTATAAACAATTGAAGCAAGTTGGGAAAATATGGGCTGACCGTACCAAGGGCACTTAGAAAGCTTACTTTTTTTAAGGCAAGTTTTGGATTCATGCCAAAGAAATAGGAAATCAAATAGCCTTACATACCTTGCTATACAATTCAAAATGTATGACTTAATCTCCTCTTGAGATCACTAATCTACAATATAATAAGTTGTAAGACTAGTATTAGTAGCTAATCAATCAATTTGAGCCACTTGATCACACCCAAATAGTAACGAAGCAGTAAGATGCAATCTATCTAGTGAGTGTTTTCTTTCCTTCCCTATCCTTTTAATCGTGTCTATATACACTGTACCACCTTCGTATCAGGTCCTCCCCAACTCTCTGAAATATTCATGTCCTTTAACGTCTCCATAACTTCCCCGCACATCCAGTCACATCCCTTATCATAACATAGATAAAACAATCCTTGCACATAATAATGTAATAGAAGCAATATGAATCATGGTTTTTGATCACCAGCACTTGAACAGCTAACAATACTTTTAAGGTGCTCAAACAAGCTCATAGCTTAATTTAAAGAGGACATTCCACCATAGCTGTCCCGACATGCACTAATCACCAGAACATCCTCCCCAATACTCACCATGTCAAAGTAACAATTCCAACTCACTAACACATACCAAGTGTCCTAATTAAATCAAGCACAAGAGGGAGAAAATTGCAGTAACTTACCTTACTGGACATAACTACCACTTGCTAAGACTTGGATTCTTCAAGGTAAAGATTGTCCTCCTTAACTTGTCTTAAAATATACCTTTCAATAGCTTAAAATACCTATTATTCAAGAACCCTAATGGTATATTTAATGGCTTTTGTATGAATCACAGAGAGAGACAGAGAGAGAGAGAGGAGATAAAGCTCTAGTAATCAGATTTTTCGTCAAAGTAAAAATGGTTGAAAAAAGCTGATATCAATCTCTATTAAAGGGACCTGGTTTGGCTGACTTTCTCACTCATTTTGGGCCATAATTTGTCAAGTAGGTGACCCACCTACTTGGACTTTTCATTTGGAATTTCTGGACTTAAGAACATTGGCCTTTTGTCATCTTTCTTGTACTTCATTTGCAGTCAACATGTGTCTTTAGTTTGGGCCACACCTTTAAGTAGGTGATGTACCTAGTTTTCCATTAAAATTGTTTCTTGTGGGCTTGGGAAGATTGGGCCTTGGCTGTCCATTTTTTCCTTATTCTTATATTCAACTAGGGCTAAATTAATACAAATAGGTGTAGTGTACTTGTCCCAATAACACAGTCAAAAGAGTCTTAGTAGGTAATGGACCTACTTGGTTCTTTGGGTTAGTCAATAAGTCAAAGTAGGTGATGCACCTACTTGTCAACTACTAGCTTAGTGAAGTCAAGCAAGCACCTCAATATTTTGTTCCATTTCTAGACATTATTAACTTTGACATAACTTAGAACTTATATATACTATCACTTTATACTTTAGACTCAAATACCACCTTGTGATCTCAAGTTTAAATACTTCCATCGACATCGACTTAATTGGGTCGCATCAAAAGTCACTGGACAGTTCACTTTAATCCTATTTTATTGCCACTAATCGCATAGGAAACCGAATCCATAACTATACCACAAGGCAATTGTTTATAAGCATTATATAAATAGAACTAGTATATTTATATACAAATATTATTTATCGTATTTATCGATCAATAGAACTTTCATTTTTATACATATACAAATATTGAGTTACAAGTGTTTATACATATATAAATTTTGTGTTCTTCATAAATAATGTATGTAGTTCCTCACTAATTATACATATATTTATATATATGCAATGATTTTGTTATAAATTTCATATTATTTTTCGGAACATAACTCCAACCCCATTGGAAATTGCAATCATTCCATTGTTGCAAGAGTATGTCCAATTTCATACAACTTCGCCATCAATAGCACCTTCCAAAATTGAAGCAGATGATGTTATACAATCTCCTGAGTCAGATGATGACTTTCAAGACCCACCAAAATCAATTAACAACAAAGGAAAGGAAAAAATTGTATCTGATTCATATATCTTAACTATCAAGAAGTGACTCAGGCAATCTGTCCCGGTTATACCAAAGAAGATCCCACCCAAAGTTGTTCAAGAACACGATATACAAAGGCCACAAACATGTAATGCCCCAGTCTCTCCATCAGTGAAAACTCGATGTGTGAGGCATAGAAAGCAACCTGCTGTCGTTGTAACCAAGCCAATCATCAAACAATTGGTGTAAAATGTAAAAAATCAAATGCTACACAGGTGTTACAACATCAAACAACGATTCATCTCAAATCAACATTTCGCGTGTTGAATTTGATTCATTCAAATTGTCTATAAGTATAACAATATTGCACATATTGTTGTATATTTATTTTTAAGAATTTTAAATTTCATACCTTCATGTATTTCTAGGTTAAAGAAGAGTTTTCAGAATTAAGAAAGTTGATACAAGACAACTTCAATGTTGTACTGAATGCCATTAACAACAAAAAATCAACTGCGAAGGTTTTGTATTCAAACATATAATTACATTTGTCATATATATTTAATAGTGCATGTTGAATTTATAAAAGTTCATTTCAGGATTCTGATATAGAAATTTATGATATAGAAATTCCACCGAAATCTCCAATTGGGGGCATGCCACAGTCACCTATACACTCTCCATCTTCAAGTTCCAGACAACGACGTCCAAATGAAATGAATAAATTAAAGAATAATGAGGTAATTCAATATTATCTGAACGTATATGTGCAACTTTCAACTGTTTATTTTTGTTATTACGTATATATACAAATTGTAATATAGATTTTTTACACAAACATTCGTTTGTATAATTGTTATACAATATACGTTCATATGTTAATTTTTGAACGTCATTTTGTTTTTGTATATGTATTTATGTTTTTTAAGCCTATTGGTCAGTCTTTGAAGCATCCTATCAATAATGAATTATCACCGGATGAAAATATTTTGGAAGTTTGGTTTTATTTTTCTGTTGTCTTTGTATCCTTTGTTTGTATTTGATATATTTTTAAAAATTAATTAAATCCAAGACTGTTGATCAGTCTTTGAAGATGTCCATCACTGACGAGTTATCACCAGATGATACAATTGTAGAGGTTTGATTATGACTTATATGATGTTTTTGTATATGTAGATACACATTGATAATTTTGTATGTTGAATTTATGAAAGTTTGTTGTAGGATTCTGATTTAGAAGTTCCATCGAAATCTTCAATTGGGGGCATGCCACAGTCACCTATAAGTTTTGAACTACAACATCCAGATGAAATGAATAACTTAGAGAACAGTGAGGTAATTCAATATTATTTGAACGTATATGTGCAACTTTAACTTTTTATTTCAATAATTACTTATATATATAAATAAAATCTATATTTATTACACAACACCCGTTTGTATAATTATTATGCAATACTTTGGAGATGGTGAAAGACATGAGGAGAAAAATGAGTCTGTTTGTTGAAGGATTGGGTCGTGCTTCAAGCAAGGAAGGTACGGATGCCATGTTTATAGGTGACATGGATATATCAAGGATGATGGTATACGTTCAACATTTGAAGAAGAGAAGATGAAAGATAGAGAAAAAACCACAACAAGAAGACGAAGAGTGGAAACGAGTCTTGCCAGACAGGTTGTTTCAAGTGTGGTCAAGAGGGTCACTTGATGAGAGAGTGCCCTAATAATAAGGCAAAGTGGTGAAAATCCGGGCAACATAGCCCAATCTTCATCAGTTGCTCCACCAAAAAGGGTTGCACCCAGAGGAGTTTCTTCTGGTACCAACGGAGGCGCAAATCGCCTTTATGCAATCACTAGCCGCCAAGAGCAAGAGAACTCTCAAGATTTGGTCACGGGTATGATCAAAGTCTTTACTTTTGATGTTTATGCTTTATTAGACCCAGGAAATAGTTTATCCTTTGTAACTCCTTATGTTGCAAATCAGTTTGAAATTCTCCCTGAAAAGCTTTGTGAAACTTTCAGTATTTCTATATAAGTTGGGGAGTCTCTTCTAGCGGAAAGATCTATTGTGATTGTCCTGTTTTCATCAATCACAAGAGTACCATGGCTGATTTAATAGAGTTAGACATGGTGGATTTTGATGTCATTCTAGGTATGGACTGGCTCCATGCTTGTTATACAGTGGGCTAGTAGTTCAGCAGTGCCTAAGGGTTGCTTCATTTCATACCTTAAGGCAAGGAAGTTAGTTTCGAAAGGATGTATCTATCACTTAGTGAGAGTTAATGACTTAAGTGTTGAGGTACCTTCCCTTAAGTCAGTTCCTATTGTCTGTGAGTTTCCAGAAGTCTTTCCTGATGATCTACCTGAAGTCCCTCCTGAAAGAGAGATAGACTTCAGCATAGATGTTATTCCAGATACTCATCCTATCTCTATTCTGCCATATAGAATGGCACCAACATAATTGAAAGAACTAAAAAGAACAACTAAACTATCTGCTAGATAAAGGCTTTATCCGACCAAGTGTCTCAGCTTGGGGCGCTCCAATCTTGTTTGTTAGGAAGAAGGATGGGTCCCTTAGGATGTGTATAAATTACCGTTCGTTAAATAAGGTGAGCATCAAGTATAAATATCCTCTTCCGAGGATAGATGATCTCTTCGATCAACTTTAGGGTGCTTCTTGCTTTTCCAAGATTGAGCTCAGATTAGGCTATCATCAGATGAAGATTAGGGAATGTGATATTCCCAAGACAACTTTTAGAACAAGTTATGGGCATTATGAATTTCTGGTTATGTCCTTTGGTTTGACTAACACACCTACATAATTCATGGATCTTATGAACCGAGTCTTCAAACCTTATTTGGATCTTTTTGTCATCATTTTTATTGATGACATACTGATTTATTCAAGGAATGAAGAAGATTATGCTAGCTACCTAAGTTGTATGCCAAGTTCTCCAAGTGCGAGTTTTGGCTTAGTGCTGAAATACCAATGCAGATTATGTGTACCTTAGGTGGATGGACTTCAAGAGAGGATCTTCGAGGAGGCTCATAGCTCCAGATACTCCATTCATCCGGGTTCCACCAAAATGTACCGTGATTTGAGAGAGGTATATTGGTGGGAAGGCATGAAGAAAGATATTGCTTAATCTGTTTCCAAATGTTCAAATTGTCAGCAAGTGAAGGTAGAACACCAAAGACCTGGAGGTTTAGCTCAGAATATAGATTTCCAAAATGGAAGTGGGAGATGATTAATATGGACTTCATCACAGGCTTGCCAAGATTGCGAAGGCAACATGATTCCATTTGGATGATTGTCGACAGAATGACAAAGTCAGCCCATTTCTTGCCGGTCAAGACTACCTATTCGTCTTATGCTAGGTTGTACCTTCAGGAAGTGGTAAGAATCCATGGAGTCCCGATCTCCATTATTTCAGATAGAGGTGCACAATTTACTGTACAATTCTGGAAATCTTTCCAAAAAGGTTTGGGTTCCAAGGTGAATTTGAGCACTGCTTTTCATCCTCAAACAGATGGACAAGTAGAGTGCACTGTCCTTAAAATATATGTTAAGAGCTTGTGTGATCGACTTCAAGGGAAATTGGGATGATCACCTACCTCTAATCGAGTTTGTTTACAACAATAGTTATAATCGAGCATCCAAATGGCTCCATATGAAGCTCTTTATGGTAGAAGATGCAAATCTCCTATTGGGTGGTTTCAGGCTGGCGAAGTAGGGTTGATAGGACCAGATTTAGTTCACCAAGATAAGGAGAAGGTGAAAGTGATTCAAGAAAGGTTGAAGACTGCACATAGTCGCCAAAAATCATACATAGATTTTAGAATAAATCCATTAGAGTTTGAGGTAGATGATTGGGTGTATCTTAAAGTGTCACCTATGAAAGGAGTTATGAGGTTTGATAACAAGGGGAAACTTAGTCCCCAGTATATTGGACCTTATAGAATCTCCAAAAGAGTGGGCAATGTGGCTTACGAGTTGGAGCTACCCTAAGAGTTAGAAGCAGTTCATCCGGTATTTCATATTTCTATGTTGAAGAAAGTTTGGGTGATCCTTCATTGCTAGTACCAACAGAGAATGTGGGGATTAATGGATAACTTATCCTATGAAGAAGTTCTGGTTCAGACTTTGAATTTGCAAGTTTGCAAGTTGAGGACAAAAGAAATTGCTTGAGTCAAGGTCCTTTGGAGGAACCAATTTGTTGAAGAAGCGACTTGGGAAGCAGAGGAGGGTATGACGAAGAGATATCCACATCTCTTTGAATCTAGAGAGGAGGCAAATCAAGGTAGTAACCTCTCTTCTTAACACTTCCTGAGGTAATGTATAAACATGTAATACTTGCTTGTGTTGTTGAGTGCTGAAATGAAATTACTATCCTTAGCGTTGAGAAAGAATTCTCATTAAAGGATGAATGTTCCCAAGGGGGAGATATTGTAACATCTCGTATTCTAGACAAACTAAAATTAAGATAAGAAAGCAAGGAGAAATAAATTTGAAAAAAAATGGGAAAATCTGGGATTTCAAAAGTGAATTTTGGTTATTTTCAGACGACCATAACCAGGGGCGGAGCTAGAATATTGCAAGGGGGTTCATCCGAACACCCTTCGGCGAAATCATTTATACATAATTAAAATAATTTTTAATTATATATAATAGTTGTCGAACCCCCTTAGACTACTTCCTGTATTTATTTCTTTGATTTTCAATCCCCTTATTGAAAATCTAGGCTCCACCACTGATCATAACTTCCAGCTCAGAAGGAGTTTGGGTGAGTTCTTTATATGGATGGAAAGCCCGTTGGAAGATCTTTCTAACGACGCCAAGTTTGCAAACTTCCGAGTCGTATGAGTGAGATATGACCTTTGAAATATGGGTTGTTGAGCAAGGAAAGTTCCAAAACCGGATGTAGTAAGGGTGTTTTGGTCTTTTCCTCAAGTAAATTAATTATTTTGTTTTGGAGTAATATGTTGGGGTATAAACTGACCCATTTAATTTACGCACTTAGAAAAGAGACTAGGTTTCTGAAAGCAAGAAGAGAAGTGGAGAAGCAAGAAGATGACGCGAGAACACCAAGTTTAGCTTCGTGGATTTTCGCGGGGGGTGATCCCTAAGAAGGTATGTGGGATCTTTTGTGTTGGGTTACTTCACCCACACACCAATTTAATTCAAATCAGTCAAGTTCATGAATCAACTCATGTTAGAGGTTGAAATCTTAAAAAAAAGTTTGACGTTCTTGTTGATTGGATTGTTGTTGATCGCTGTTAGTTGTAATCCATGTTTTAGGTCTGTTTTCGGGTCTAAAACATTGGTAAATGAGTTAATTAGGGATCCTAAGTGTTTGGGGTGGGATCCATGGGATTTTGGAAAGTTAGATTGATGAAAAACGAAGAAGAAAGTCGGAAAACCCGTTGGGGGTATGCTAGGGCGCCGCGCCTCCAAAGCCCCTCAGGACAGAGTCCGTCCTTCAGGTTCTGGCGCGCCGCTCCTCTCAGAGCTCCTGAGGACCCCCTTAAGACACCATTCTTTCCCTATCTTGTCGTACTAGTTCCTAAGGATGTACCCCTCATTCCTAGTTGTTTACAACACTCTAAGATACATCTAAATATCATGAAATCATCCATAAACATGAGATCAAGATCCTTGAATCCATAAATCAATTCAAGGAAAGTAAGGTCAAAGTTAAAGAAGTTAAGAGCCAAGTCTAGAAGTTAAGAAGTAAGGCAAGGTAATGTTTTTTATTGTATTTCACAAATATTTTCACTTTCTTTTAAAGACTTAAAGTTCAAATCAAGTTAAGAGTTGAGTTCATTTCTTAAAGGCTATAAGGGAACTAAGTATTCCGTAAGAGTTAATGTTTCAAATTAAGTAAAGAGCAAGAGTTGAGTTCCTCTCTCAAAAAGATATAAGGGAACTAAGTATTCCCTAGAGGTTTACAAATGTTTCACATTTGAGTAAAGAGGGGAACTGGAAGTTCCAAAAGAGTTTTGAACTAAAAGGGGAACATTTCTTTCCAAAAGGAGCTTTTTTAAAGCTAATGAGTTCAGTAAATTTTCTCAACCCAAAGGAAGGAAGTTTTATTAAAAGTATGAGCTTAAGTACATTTTTTGGAGTAGTATTGAGCACCGACATGGAGATGAGAGTTCATATTAACTCAAGTCTCCATGTAAACCATGTAGCCAACATGGGAATTGATGTGTCATTCCTTTTAGATGATTACGTAAGGAGAGCTAGTAGATCCACTAAATTCAGTAAGGTCCTACACTGATGGCAAGGTGTAGGATGGTCCTCTTGCAACATGAGGTAAGATGTTATGTCATCACTTAGGCTCATAGTGATGGTTGTCGGTTAGAGACTCTCATAGAGGCGATATTACTTTCTTATATAAGTAAAGTTGAGTGTGTTATCGAATTTCCTTTAACAAACTATATATATATATATATACATATATATATATATATACACACATACACATCTTTCATGTGATTTAAACTGCTTTATATGTATATCATTTGAGTTAAGTACACTCTTGAGTTGAGCAGAGCCAAGGTAAGTTCATCTAATCCCTTCAAGCTTAAGTCGTTATTTAGCTCTCCATCTGGTATGCTCGTACATTCAATGTACTGATGCCAGTTGACTTGCATCGTTTCATAATGCAGATGCAGGTACCCATGATCAGCATGCAGCGCTTCGTTGATCCAGATTGAGCTTCAGAGTTTGTGGTGAGCCTCCTTATATTTCGGAGGACATCCTTTTCATTTCTATATTAGCTTTGTTTTTAGTATGTTGTGGGGTCTGTCCCGACATCCCTCTCTAGACAGTTTAGAGGCTTCGTAGAATATAGTATTTCAGTTTGGAGTTATTTTCAGTTATTAAGACTCAAGTGCCATTTTGGCCAAAGTTATGACATGCCGTATTTTTACTTTTATTATGGTTTACTCATGTCAAAGTTGTCTTCCGCTGATTTAAGTAGCCAGGTCAAGGATTCGCTTGAGGGCCAGCAATAGTCTTCGAGTGTCGGTCCCGCCCACGGTGTAGGATCAGGGCATGACAAACTTGATATCAAAGCACAAAGTTTAATAGTCCTAGGGAGTCTATGAAACCGTGTCACTAGAGTCTTAGTCATCGGTGTGAAGCGCACCACATCTATGATTAGGAGGCTGCAACATTTAGGAATGTTTCACTTCTTTCGTCTTATTTCGTGCGAAGAATTTATCTCTAAAAGTCTCCCTCTAATTCGTGCTTACACGTACTTTCAGATCATCATTCCTCCAAGAAGAGTAGTCAGAGGTCGTCCATGAAGGAATGTTAAGGAACAAGAGGTTCCAAATGCACCAGAGGCACAACCTCAAGGAGAGGTTACCAATGCTGAATTGCGGGAAGCTATCCAGATGTTGAGTCAGGTTGTGACCAACCAAGTCGGGCAGCAGAGAGGAGCTCGACAGGAAGGAGCGGATACTTTGAGAATTTGTGAGTTCCTTAGGATGAATCCCCCAATTTCAAACCGGATCAAATACTACTGAAGATCCGAATAACTTCATAGAGGAGTTGAAGAAGGTGTATGAGGTAATGCATGTGGCCGATACTGAGAGGGTTGAATTGGCTGCATACCAACTGAAAGGCGTGGTCAAAACATTGTTCTATCAATGGACGGATTGTAGGGATGAGGATGCACCATATCAAAGTTAGGCTTGCTTCGAGGAAGCCTTCTTGAGGAGGTTCTTTCCTAATGAACCGAAGGAAGCGAAGGTGAGGGAGTTACTTACTTTGAAACAGGACTCTATGAGTGTTCATGAATATGGGTTGAAGTTCACGCAACTATCTCGCTTATGCTCTAGAGATGGTGAAAGACATAAGGAGCAGAATGAGTCTGTTTGTTGATTGCAGGGTTGGGTCGTGCTTCAAGCAAGAAAGGTAGGGCTTCCATGTTGATAGGTGACATGGATATATCAAGGCAGATGAAGAAGAGAAGATGAAGAACAGAGAAGAGTACTACAACAAGAAGGCGAAGACACGGAATGAGTCTGGCCAACCAAAAGCCAGTTCAAGCCGATCACAATTCCAGAAATCGGAGGGGCATACACCATCATTTGCTAGTGCACCTGCGCCCAGAAATAGAGGTGAGTATAGTGGTTGTAACTCGCATCAATCCAATGCTAGACCGGCCCAATCTCAAGGTAGTATGGCACAAAGGGGTAATGGGAGTTCTGTGTGTGGTAGATGTGGTAGAATCCACCCTGGCATGTGTCGTGATGGCCAAAGAGGTTATTTCAAGAGTGGTCAAGAGGGTCACTTCATACGAGAATGCCCTAATAATAAGCAAGGTGGTGAAAATTCCGAGTAACAAAGCCCAATCTTCATCAGTTGTTCCACCAAACAGGGCTGCACACAGAGGAGCTGCTTCTGGTACCGACTGAGGGGCAAATCACCTCTATGTAATCATTAGATGCCATGAGCAAGAGAACTCTCCAAATGTAGTCACGTGTATGATCAAAGTCTTTACTTTTGATGTTTATGCTTTATTAGACCCAAGAGAAAGTTTATCCTTTGTAACTCCTTATGTTGCAAATAAGTTTGAAATTCTTCCTCAAAAGCTTTGTGAACCTTTCGGTGTTTCTACAACTGTTGAGGAATCTATTCTAGCTGAAAGAGTCTATCGTGATTGTCTTATTTTCATCAATTACAAGAGTACCACGACTGATTTAATAGAGTTAGACATGGTAGATTTTGATGTCATTCTACGTATGGAATGGCTCCATGCCTGTTATGCATCAATAGATTGCAAAACTCGAGTTGTCAAATTCCAGAGTACAAGTGAGCCAGTCATAGAGTGGGCTAGAAGTTTAGCAGTGCCTACGGGTCGCTTCATGTCGTACCTTAAGACAAAATGTTAGTTTCTAAGGGATGATTTTTCACTTAGTCCGAGTTAATGACTCAAGTGTTGAGGTACCTTTCCTTCAGTCAGTTCCTATAGTCAGTGATTTTCCAGAAGTCTTTCCTGATGATCTACCCGAAGTCCCTCCTGAAAGAGAGATAGATTTCGGCATAGATGTCCTATCTCTATTCTGTCATATATAACGGCACCAGCAGAATTAAAAGAACAACTGAAAGATCTGTTAGATAAAGGCTTTATCCGACCAAGTGTCTCTTGTTTGTTAGGAAGAAGGATGGGTCCCTTAAGATATATATAGATTACCTTTAATTAAATAAGGTGACCATCAGAATAAATATCCTCTTCCAAAGATAGATGATCTCTTCGATCAACTTCAAGGTGCTTCCTGCTTTTCCAAGATTGACCTCAGATTAGGCTATCATCATTTGAAGGTTAAGGAATGTGATATTCCCAAGACAGCTTTTAGAACAAGGTATGGGCATTATGAATTTTTGTTTATGTCCTTTGGTTGACTAACGCACCTGTAACGTTCATGGATCTTATGAACCGAGTCTTCAAACCTTATTTGGATCTGTTTGTCATCGTTTTCATTAATGGCATACTAATTTATTCAAGGAATGAGGAAGATAATGCTAGCAACCTAAGGGTTGTTCTTCAGACTTTGAGAGATAACAAGTTGTATGTCAAGTTCTCCAAGTGTGAGTTTTGGCTTAAATTTGTGGCGTTCCTAGGCCACATTGTTTCTGGTGAGGTAGTAAAGTTGACAATCAGAAGATAGAAGCAGTGGAGAGTTGGCCCAGACCCACATCTCCGACAGATATAAGGAGTTTCTTAGGCTTGGCTGGGTATTATAGGAGATTTTTTGAAGGATTCTCACATAATAATGTATATTAGTATGTTAAAACATGTAAAATAGTAATATAATAAGTTAGATTAGTCACCACTTTTTAGGCCTAATTAAGGCTTTCAACTTGTATCAGTAGAGGGCATTCAAAATCTTACTATCTTTTAAAACCTCTCTACAATTCTCTCCATTTTCCCTATATTTTCCATTCTCCCATCCATGTTCTTTACTTCCCTAAAATCACTAAAATTTTGCAAGTATTAACTTTCTCTATATATAATTGGTTATTCTTATGTTTTAAATTTTTAAGTTTTGTTTTAAGTTTGAGTACTGCCTTTTTGTTCTTCTCTTTCTTTAAGTTTTGATTTTTCTTGTTCTTGCTCCCTTCTATTACTCTACCTAATTTTCATTAGGATTTCCTCTTGGAACTTGGTCCGTCCCCTCCATTAGTATCAAAGCCAAGTTGATTGGAAAGGTATGAGTAGGAGCAGATAAGTCCCTACACTGTCCTTGGGTGGACGACGTCGAAACTTAGGTTGCAATCGGGGTGATAAGTTCGGGGTTTGGTAGTTGTGGTTCTTCTTCCACTTATGTTCTTATTTTTTTGAAAGAAGATAGTTCTCCTAGTGCTACGAAAAAGTTCTAGGAGGAAGAGAAGGTTTAATAATCTTTATTGTAAAATTTTCTTGATGTAAAAGTGAATTTATTTGAAATATATTTTTATCCTTTATGAAATTACTTTCATTTTTTGACATAGTATTTGGATAGGGGAAGATGAGATTTTCCCTAGCACTTTGGTATGGATTGTCATCTAATTGAGAGGTATAAGGATTTCTTTGGGTTATGAATGGAATACCTAATATAATTTCTTCATTTATGTTTTTGGTTATCATGAAATCATTTACGAAGCCAATTTCATTATTGTATATATATAAGCATTCATGAGTTTATAATTTATAGTGTCTTTACCTAGATACTTACGTGGAATTAATCCTTCAATAATGCAGCTTTGATCTGCGCCTGTATCAAATAAAGAACTTTTATGAATGATGTAATTTTATCTATGATTAATGTGACGGGTATGTGGTAGCTTTGTGGTCGAATGACCGTAATTGTATTAATTCCTAATTTTGATAGAGGTTCTACGAGAGACTCTACTTCTTTTGATGTTTCTCTTGGTTCGGACTTATTTTCTTCTGGTTCTTGCTTAGATGGTGGATTATTTAACATTTTATTAGTAATCGATTCAACTTCTAGAGTGTTGAGACTCTGCTTAATTTCATTTATTTCATCTCAATTTTTATTAATCTATAATCTATCCTATATATTATGGCTATTTTTCTAGCATTTGCTTTACTATTCATATTTTTAGTTTTGACATTTAAAGTTAATGTATCAGTTATATTTTGATCATTTATGTCTATTCAATAATTAGGATAACAATTAGAGTATATCGGACCATTTGCAAGGTTACTTTGTAGTACTGCTAATAATGAATCATCAAAACTTAATAATCTATTATCCCTTAAAAGAAGACATATGGGTACATCTAAACCCAATCTATATAATGGTTTTGTCTGCTACATGAACAAGTCCTATGTGATGAAATTTATAATTTCTCTTATATCTATCAATATCGTTAGTTGCTAATAATTGAATAGTCTCAATATTTTTATTAATAGCAATGGTAGACTCAGAAGTCTTAATATTATAATGTCTAATAAAATCAAAGTGTCCTATTTTATTAACTTTTTAAAGTGTTCTTTCGGAATATTCCAATTTTGTAGATCATTTTCTATTTTTGCAATTTTATTAGAGGTGGCAAAGATATTAATACTATTTAGGGAAAAGGGTCTGATATACCCCTCAACTTTGTCATTTAGAGCTGATATACCCCCTTTTATGAAAGTGGCTCATATATACCCCTACTTGTAAACAAATGGCTCACATATACCCTTTTCCTCTAACGGAAATGAAAAAAAAATAATTTTAATCTAAATTTTATTAATTTTTTTCTAAAAAATATAATCCCATATGAGTAAATTTAATCCTCGTCAAACATTTTTTTTGACTTTTTTTTGTTTCAATGACTAATTTATAATTATTATTTTGATAATCAAATTTATTTATATTTCACTAATATTCTTGTAAAACTTACTGTAGATGATCAAATTTTTTCTTCGAATACGAAATTAAATTACAATACACACACAAAAAATAGTTTAATTTTTTCTCTCTTTAAAATAAGGAATGAAAGAAAAAAAAACAAAATAAGAATAAGAAACTCAAATAATTATAATAAAAAAAGTCAAAAAATAATTTATGTATGAACAAAATTAAAATATACCTTGAACTTTGATAAAAGAATCATATATACCCCTAAATAATTTTTTTAAAAAAAAATTAGAGGTAATAAATATAAATTTAAAACTAATTTTTTAACTTCCGTTAAATGAAGAGTATATGTGAGCCATTTTGTAACGGCAGGGGTATATATGAGCCGTTTGTATAACGGTAAGGGCATATATGAACCACTTTTATAACGAGGGGTATATCAGCTCCAAATGACAAAGTTGAGGGGTATATCAGACCCTTTTCCCTACTATTTAAAATATTTTTATGTGTAGGTGAATTCATTTTAATTCAAGGGAGAATCTAGCGGGGAGAAGAACACTATCCTTGGGCTTTAATGCCTACTTTAAAGGTTATTATCGGAATAATAAATTCTGTGTAGTAATTATTGTTACCTTTTTCACTAATTTTCTTTCATCTTATTCCTCTAGGCTTGGGGACGGGAACACCTTCTGGGTCTGTCTCTACGACATACATAGTCTAAGCTAATCCAACGAAAAGTAAGGGCTTGCCAACGTCTAAACCAGGAATTATCTGGTTATCCCACTTATAGGAATAAAACTAGGAAGACAAGTGGAAGAATAATAACAATTATCAAACTCCAACTTACAACCTCAACCACAACCTAAGTTTCGACGTTGTCCACCCAAGGACAGCGTAGGGACTTCACCGCTCCTACTCATATCTTTCACGACCAACTTGACTCTAATTCCAATGGGGACGGACCGAGTTCCGGGATGGAGTCCTAAGTAAAATTGGTAAAAGTAAAGGAAGAAAGCAAGAACAAGCAAAAGCTTAAAACAAAACTTTAAGAAAGCTTAAAGAAAAGAGAATAACAAAAGTAATAGTAAAAGTAAAACTTTTTAAAACATGGAAACAAATAAATAAAACAGTAGAGAGAATACTTACAATAAAATTTTTTATTGATAGGGAAAGAGAGAGAACATGGAAGATGACAATGGAATTGGAAAAGATGCGAAATTGGGTGAAAGTGTAGAGAGGTTTCAATGTCCGTAAGGTTTTGAATGCCCTCAACTGATACAAGTTGAAAGCCTTAAATAGGCCTCAAAAGTGCTGATTAATCTAACTTATTATGCTATCTATTTTACATGTGTGCATACACTAAGACACATTATTCTTTTTACACGTACCTACTACCTAATACAAATAATTGATGATAATTGTACGTGGCTTGGAATAGATACCACGTAGTTGGAACTACTTAAACATAGCCTTCACTGCATGTTTATCTTTTTTTGCTGAAATGTTATCTTCAAAACACATAGATCTTGTTATTTGGTCTTTTTGTCAGTTTGTGGCTTTATTCCTACAAGGACCACTTTGTCACTTTGTGGCTTTAGACTTTATTCCTGCGGGGTCACCTGTTTGCTTATTTGTTGACATAATAAATGATAACACATGCTTGGCACTTTCTTGTTTTTATTGAAGATGATACATATCCTTATTTCTTCATCATCAAAGTGTGCTGGCACTTTATTTTAATTAAGAAGGTTTGCTTGTGCTATTCCCTGTAGATCTAACATATCTCCGTTGCTATGCTCTTTATGGGAGGCAGCAGTATAATAACTCAAATTTTGATTCTGTATCAGTGTTGATGTTAAATAAGTCTTCCTTGAGCCTTCTTTTTAATCCTTCTTTGTAGTTGTCATAATCCCTTGGGTGATGAACTTGAATCTAACTTATATTTGCGGATAACTGGTGCCCATCCTTTAATTTTAATGGTCTTGCTTAAATATTTGATCCTCTTAAATTCGCGAATGTCGAAGGACCAACTAATAATATAAGAGATCCTTTTTGCAATAAAGAACTTGCATAATTTAATATTTTCTTATCAGGTAGATATATTTCATTCAAACCTGAAATTTCTCAAACTGTAATTGATGTTGAGTTGATAATACCTATTTATTTCCTCCAAAGTGATTCCACCATTCGTAAAATCATTGAGGATTTATCGCGTTCATCATTTCTTTTGAATATTTGATAAATCAAGTGTGGGTATTTGGTCTAACAAAAATAAAGTTACACTAGGCTGCTTTACAATCATACCAATTATATGTTTGGGGTAAATGATCTTTTGATAAGTGAATAGGGTATGTAGATGATCGTCAAATCATTCAACGAACACAAGATTCTTTTGATAGTGAACTTGTAATATTGTATACTATCTGGATTACTTTCGTCAAATATGCTCAATTTCTACCGAATTGGTATCTGTTAAAATAAATTCATAATACCTTCGGGTCTTGAGGGGATCTTCCGTCTCCACATAATGTTTGTTGGTGTAGCAGGGCTTCAGTAAGTCCTGGATTTCATAATTTCCACATTTTTATCAAGTGCGGTAATTGCCAATACCTGTAAAACTGTTAACTCAAATTGTTTTTTATTTGGAGTAACCTTATCTTTTTCTTTTTGGGGAGTGGCCCCGGAATTCTCTTGTTGATATATCTCTGCATTTTTCATCTTGTAACTATCCTTTGTTTGGATTGAAATAATTTTATTGATCGAGGAGGATGAATTTTCATGGAAACTGAATGAAGTGGTTGTAACTTGTGTGAGCTAGTTATAGGTTTTTTAGTGGTGAGGGTACAGTATGTATATATCTTCTGATTATTTTTATCTTTTCATAAAATGGCCGTTTCATCTTTTCTTCGGGTTTGAACGCCAGTAAAGGTCCTGGCCTCATTATTTCCTTGAAAAATTCTTTTATTAGAATTTTTGGGAGATTTCCTCCCTTTATTTTAAAAACAAAGTTGTATAATAACATTTTCCATCTATAAAATGCATAAATTTTATAAAAAAAATATTTTGAGTTGCGTTGCAGTCATTATTTAAATTATTTTAAAATTGAGTAGATCCTAGTGCTATAAAGAAGTCTAGGTAAAACCTAGGAGGAGGTGAAGATTTAGTAATTGTATAATTTTCTAGATGTGCAAACAGATTTATTTTAAAAGTATTTTTCTCTTTTAGGTTTAATATATAGTTTAAGTAGGGGAATATAAGATTTTGACCTAGTATTTTAGTATATATGCGTTGCGGTCTAATAACCGTGATGGTATTAATTCTAATTTAGATAGAGATTCTATGAGGAATTCTACTTCTTTTGATGTTTCTTCAGGTTCAGATTTATAATTTTTCGGTTCCTGATTAGGTGGTAACTTAGTAATTGTGTTAGCTTTCTAAGGTGTTGAGTTTCTGCTTAATTTTATTTATTTTATCTCTTATTTGTAAGATCTCTTCCAGAATATTTTATAAATTTATTTTGGATTTAATTGGTTGTTTAAATTTATTCATAACATTTGTCATATCAAAAGGTTTAATAGTTTTATTGTTAGGTTGTTTTTCAAAGACTAAACTTCTTAAGGTAATTATTAGGTATTTTCAAAGACTAAACTTCTTAAGGTAATTATTAGGTATTTTTTCCTAAAATCAGGATTTTAAATATGATTTATCATATTAAGGAACGTTTTCTTATTGCTACTAGTAATGACATTTATGGAATGACTTTTGCAGGTGCAACTTGCACTTCCACATTCAGAAGTGCCTAACGACTTATTGTCTTCATAACTATAGGCCATCTTTAGCTGATCATTGTCGCTAAGATTTTTATCGGGGGAGGAATTATTTTCTTCTAAAATAAAATATAATCTATTTTTTTTACTTCTTCTTCAAAAATTAACATATTAATTTTCTCTTTCTTTTTATTAGTGGTTGGGCAGTCTTTGGCTCGATGTCCTGTTTTTCCACAGCCCCAACACCTTTTTGTGTTATCTGGTTAAATCTAATTTTACCAGGGTTACGGTTAGACCTTGTGAATCTTCTTTTGTAATGATGAGGTTCTTCTGGTTTATGTTTATTTTATTGTTCTCTTTTTTAGAAGCCTCTTTTGATGCAGAAGGTAGTTTAATATACCCAAAATTTTGGCAAAAGTTTCCTAGTTCATTTTGTGATATTTTAGTATCTCTTTTTAGTTGATTTTTATGTTTTATATCGGTAAATAATTCTAATTCAGTAATATTTTTGAAACTTATTTCACCATAGGTAAATTGATTGTAAGGAATTTCCCTTCAAATCTATCTTTTAATTTTATTCAAACCTTTTCAAGAAGTTGCTTGGGTAGACTACTAATAGATTTTTTCCCCAATAATCGTGATTACAGTATTTTCTAATCATAACTTTGTTAAAAAAATATCTTATACCATCTAAAATAGTCTAACTTTGGGCAAGATTATCCTTTATATTAAGTTGGTTATCTCTACTATAATTTCTTTTGGAACTAGTGTTATTTTTATTAAGAATTGAGTATAATTTATTCATAATATTATCTTCTAGTTCTAACCTATTTATCGTATCCTTCTTTTTAATAGGGGCCTGATTATTCTTAGCATGGTGACCGTGTTTTCCACAGTTCCAACACATATTAATGTCTTTATTAACTAATATAGATTTCGTCGTGTTTTTCATTATAATTTTTACGATGATGTTTAGCTTTTTTTTAATTGATTTTTAAGTTTAATACTTATTTCTAATCTAGTAATATTTATAAAACTTATGAGATTACCATAGGTTAATTGTTTATAAGGGATTTTTTTTTAAACTTATCCTTTAATATGCTGGTAAACCCAACTGTAATTATAGTAGGTAATTTCATCATATGTTGTATTGGTTATTAATATTCCATTCAGCTAATTTTTTTTTCGAATGCCAAGTATGAGATAAACTCTCATTTTCTTTGTATTGTATATCCGGAAAAGAATAATTCTTTTTTGTAGAATAATTAGAGCTTATTTTATTAATATTATTATCATTTCTTTTTAATAAAGGATTAGTAATTTTTTATTTGGATTTTAGTTTTTTATTAATAAGATTATTCGTGATTTCAAACTTTTCTTGAAACTCTAGGAATTTAATATTAGAAAATTCTGGTAGTTTAAATATTAGATGAGTTTCTAGATTTTTAGTTATATCCTTGTAAGAAGGAATTGTTCTACTTTCCTTAGTGTTGATTATATTTATTTGAAAAGGTAAGGTAGTAACAATTCTACCATTGTGGGTAGACTAATTTCTTTTAAAGGAAGAATTTTAGATTCAATTACCTTATTATTAGTAGTATAACATTTATCAATAAGTATTTCTAACGACTCATTTTGGTCGTCTAATTTTCCCGTGTATTCAAACCATTTTAAAAACTCTATGTTAAGTTTTAACCTTCTCATATCACTAAACCATTTATTTCTAAAGGTTATTTTTTATGATAGAGAATATCTTTAAATATACCATTATTTTTTAATAGAGTTTTCCGGACTAGTCCAAAACTTATTAAAATAATTAAGATCTGGTTCAAACGGTTCATCTAAATGAATCATGCCAATACATACAATTTTTAAATTTTTTAATAGATTTTACTGAAGTAGTATCAATTCTTATTATTTTATTACCTTTTATGGTAGTCAATATTAAATATTCTAAGTCTTCTACACATGGTAGAGTGACATGAATAATTAAGAGTTTATACAGTACAAAGTATCTAGTGGAACGAAGAACACTATCATTAGGCTTAAATGTCTACTTTAAAGATCACTACTGGAATAATAAATTCTTTGTGTAGTAATTGTTGTTACCTTTTTCACTAACCTTCTTTGATTTTATTTCTCTAGGCTTGGCGATGGGAACACCCTCCGGGTTCAGCTCTACGGCATACACAGTCTAAGCTAATCCAACGGAAAGTATGGGCTTGCCAACGCCCAAACCGGAAATTATCCAACTACCCCACTTCAAGGAATAAAACTAAGAGGATAAGTGGAAGAAGAACAACAACTACCAAACTCTGAACTTACCACCCCGACCGCTACCTAAGTTTCGACGCCGTCCATCCAACGACAGCGTAGGGACTTAGCCGCTGCTATAATAGATAGAGTATTCTATAGATTAATGAAAACTAACTTAGCCCCTACGGCTAAAATGATAAGTAATAAAGGAGTTACCATGATTATGGAAGCAAATCATAACCATAATAACACCTTTGTTCCAAAGATGATAAAATGGGATGACGTATTAACAAAAGATGATTGGCATTTTGACTCCATAACGAAGCCAGAAATTAAAAGAAGAGAATCCACATATTGACCAAGTAATTCAATTTCCAGATGGATCAATAGATTTAAAATTTGTAAGATTCCAATCTTATGATCAAATCTCTTCAAGTAAAAGAAATGTCATTTTCTAGACCTTCTTTCTCCATAACTAAGGAGGAGGATGAAATATCCTTAGAGGAGATAGATAAAATTTAAAGTGGGTAGATTTCTCAAAAACTATTTCTAGAGTAGAATATGAAATTAAAAAGGGATAATGCACAAGTACCCCCTCAACCTATGCCTGAAATCTCAGAGATACACTTATACTATAGTAAAGTCCTATAACCCCCTGAACTTATTTTAATAGTAATTTTCTACCCCTTTTCTGCTTACATGGCACTATCTTGTGGGCCCAATGATGGTTGAATTTTTTTAAGCTAGTGCCACATTGGCCGAGAAGGGGTAGAAAATTACTTACAAAATACGTTCAGGGGGGATAAAAGGACCTTAGTATAGTATAAGTGTGTCTCTGGGATTTCGGGCATAGGTTGAGGGGGTACTTGTACATTTTCCCAATTAAAAATCCTAAACCCATAAAATATACTAATCCCACTACTAGTAAAATTCAAGAAGTAAAGGATGCTTTGTGCATGATTAGATTATATGAACCTTTTGAACCACATATTAAATATTTAGATAAACTTTACACTAGTCAAAAAAATTCCACTTAAAAGGAATAGTATAAATATTCTTTATCAGAAAGAATAGCCTTTATAAATATATGGTTCAGTGATATGAAGAGATTAAAATGTAATATAGAATTTTTTAATGGTTTGAATACACCAGAAAAATTAGATCACCAAAAAAAGTCATTAAACATGCTCGTTAATAAATGGTACACTACTAAAAATCATAAAATAATTGAGTCTATGATTTCCCCGTTAGAATAAATTACTTTACTAATAGAGAATAAAATAGTTACCGCCTCACCTGTCACGACCCAACCCGATGGGCCGTGACTAGTGCCCGTTTTGGACACTCACATACAAACTGTTAAGTATAACCAACTAAAACTAAGACAATATGGAATTTAATCAAATCAAGCCAATCCAAACGCCATATATATATATATAAAGTGGATCTGTCTCATAAGGAGTCATAACCATTCAACCGTAACAACATACGCGAGCCAACAAGGCCGCCACTATCCAAAGCATAATAGCATACGCAAGTCGACAAGGCTGCCACTACACAATACACAATGATGTACGCAGCCGACAAGGCTTCCCCTGTACAAGCGGACATTCCAAACAAACCATGTCCAGACCATTATCCAAAACATATATATGCAACCCACATAATGTCTACAGATGTCTAAGAGTATAGTAGTGAAACTCGACGGGACAGGGTCCCGCCGTACCCATAGACAAGCAAAAGACTACACAGAAAGTTATGTACCAAAACGACTGGGCTCCGGAACAATGGAGCTCTCCCAATCAGCAGAGTAGATATCCTAGGCGGGAGGATCACCGAACTGTGCGTCTACACCTCCGGGCATGAAACGCAGCCCCCCGAGGAAAGGGGGTCAGTACGGACAATGTACTGAGTATGTAAAGCATAAGGTAAAGATGACAGGATACCAACATGATAAGTCGAAACAAGATATCGCTACACATGTACCTTTTATGTGAAAATCATGCATATCTTTAACATATAAGGTGCCCAGCTTCCCTAGTAAGGGACTCGGCAAAATAATCATATATATATACATCATACGTACCCGGCCCTCTAGTGAGGGACTCGGTGAAATAGTCATCGCATCATCTCCGTCATCATCATCATCATAACCATCCTCATCACCAATCATATATATAATATACATACCCGGCCCTCTATTGAGGGACTCGGTGACATATGCAAGAAACTCCGCATGAACATTACCCGATCCGGGACTCGGTGAAATGATAAATGACTCTATGCACGAGCAGAATATTATGAGCACATATGCAAATAAAATCATTTCTTATAACTCAATAGAACAATCAACGTGAACCAGCAAGGAGTATTACCAAAGATTAACGTTTTATCAAGATTATGAACCTTTAATACGATATAGAAACGTAAAATCTCAATGACTATAAGAAGCACTACCATAGATATGATAAATCACCATAGCCTTTGACATAGCCGATATATAGAGGAATAGTTGTGGAAGCAAGAATATACGTCACCTAGACACTCTAGAAGTAAGTATCAAACCTGTCCGTCATTCGCTCATTTTTAAATGTCATGCCAAACAAAGAAAGAAAGGATAGCGTTACATACCGTATAGTCGAGCCGCACGTCCAATATTTACTGCTCAAGCTATTAATCTATAACAAGCAACAATCGTGCCGCACTTCCCCTATTTTCCTTACTTCATCCCAATACGACAACAACCCAAATTATCCACAGCAATACCAATAACACATATAACGCAACGAATCATATTAAACAGCCCCCACCCAAAAACAGTTCCATCTCGGTAACCATAGTAGCGAAA
This sequence comes from Solanum pennellii, assembly GCF_001406875.1. Classification (NCBI taxonomy): domain Eukaryota; kingdom Viridiplantae; phylum Streptophyta; class Magnoliopsida; order Solanales; family Solanaceae; genus Solanum; species Solanum pennellii. The sequence continues at coordinate 32,068,176 of NC_028640.1, forward strand.
CAACAACACACCGAGCGATAACTCGTTTTATAATCCGCAACACGTCTACCTTATCGTATTTATCCTTTGGAGTATATACCCATAATCACATTAACATATACATAACGCCAAAACAAAATTTCCCGCATTTTGCTTTAATCAAAACAGCCCAAACACTAACAAGACACCACTAATAATCCGATTATGGTTTCCGTTCATACTTAGCACATTCAATAACTAAAATAAATTTCCTAAGCTACTGGTCACGCCCCCTTCTTAACATTAATGGCTAATTAACAATGGCATTCTAATGAATTAACACACCAAGCAAAGAGATTACTAACCAAATTCTTTTGTAGCTGCTGGCCGAGAGTTGCATGGTTGGTTTTCTCCATTTCCATGGCTGCCTAAGCTAAGTGGTGAAGAAGATGATATGTTTGCAATGCATTTCACCACCTCATTCATAATATGAAGTTTAGGCAGCCCTCCCTCTACACGTGCCCCACTAAGGGCCAGCTCCCAATCTGATTTCTTTTAATTTGCCTTGAGTGGTGGGGCCCAATTGATTAATTTAATCCTAATCAGCCACTAACTAATCCCTCACTGAATGTTAATGACACTTACATTAGCCAAATCATACTTAATATCACATTTGGAATTAACATCCTTGCCTAATATTTCTTTAATCACTTGGAACTTAAAATAAAATATCATTCCCCGGACTTACATCTACTAGTTCATGACGCGCGCTACGTATAAAAATACGAGGCGTAACATCCTTCCCCCCTTAGGAACATTCGTCCTCGAATGTTAAGTTAGCGTCTTCCAAAAAAAAATTCCAGTGAGGTCTCTCTAACAGTTATACCTATCAACCTGCATTCCGTAACTTACAGATGCCTCACAGAGTCACAACTTACTGCATAATCTCGTTTATCAATCAATATAGTCAAGCTAGGAATTGAATTATCTGCAGGTACGGGGAACAAGTAAGGATACTTATTCTTCATTTCGTCTTCCGCTTCCCAAGCCATCTCCTCCCTATTATTATTTAGCCACAACACTTTGACGGAAGCCACATCCTTAGTACGTAACCTTATAACCTGTCCATCAAGTATAGCTACGGGTTTCTCCTCATATGACAACTCCTCTGTTACCTGAACATCATCTACAGGGAATACTCTAGAAGGATCACCAATACGTAGCATCGATACATGGAAGACTGGATGTACCGCCTCCAAATCAGATGGTAGATCCAACTCATAGGCAACCTTGCCTATCCTACGAACAATCTGATAAGGCCCAATGTATCTCGGACTGAGCTTCCCCTTCCTACCGAATCTCATCACACCCTTCATGGGTAATACCTTCAGGAATACCCAGTCACCAATCTGAAACTCTAAATCTCGACGCCGATTATCTGCATATGACTTCTATCGACTCTGGGCTGCTAATAATCTTTCCTGAATAAGCTTCACCTTGTCAACAGCTTGCTGAATCATATCCGGGCCTATTAACTTAGTCTCACCAACATCGAACCAACCAATAGGTGACCTGCACTTCCTCCCATATAAGGCCTCGTACGGTGCCATCCGGATACTAGAATGGTAGCTATTATTATAGGCAAACTCAATGAGAGGCAAGTGGTCATCACAGATACCTTTGAAGTCAATAATAAAGGCCCGCAACATATCTTCTAATGTCTGAATAGTATGCTCATCCTGCCCATCAGTCTGAGGGTGAAATGTTGTGCTAAGGTTCACCTGTGTCCCCAATCCCTTCTGAAATGATCTCCAAAAGTTGGCTGTAAATTGAGCTCCTCTGTCTGATATAATGGACGTGGGAACCCCATGAAGTCTCACTATCTCCCTGACATATAACCTCGCATAATCTTCACTCGAATAAGTAGTCCTGACTGGAAGAAAATGGGTCGATTTCGTCAGCCTATCTACAATAACCCATATAGAGTCATACTTCCGTTGAGTGCAAGGTAAGCCTGTAATGAAGTCCATATTAATCATATCCCGTTTCCAAGTCGGGATCTCTATCTCCTGTAATAATCCACCAGGCTTTTGATGTTCGATCTTGACTTGTTGACATTTCGGGCACTGAGCAACAAACTCCGCTATGTCCTTTTTCATGCCATCCCACCAGTATAAGCATCTGAGGTCATGATACATTTTCGTTGACCCTGGGTGAATAGAATAACGGGCAGAGTGTGCCTCTCCCATAACCTGCCGTCGTAGCCCCGCAATATCGGGTACACACAATCTGCCTTCATATCGTAACACTCCGTCAGGTGTAACCTTAAATGGGGTCTTTTCCTTTTGAAGAGCTGCATCTCTATACTGTGCCAGAGTAGGGTCCTCGTACTGGTGTCTCTTTACCTCATCTATGATTGAGGACTCATCTACCTCTCGAATAGAAACTCCACTATCTTCTGAATTAGCCAGACGGACTCCAAGGTTGGATGACCGCTGAATCTCCCAAACTATCTCCCTCCTTTCTGGTTGTACATCTGTCAAGCTACCCATGGACTTACGGCTAAGAGCATCTGCTACAACATTTGCTTTCCCTGGATGATATAAAATATCAACATCATAATCCTTTAGCAACTCTAACCACCGCCTCTGTCGTAAGTTCAGCTCCTTCTGTTTAAAGATATATTGGAGACTCTTATGATCTGTATAGATGTCCACATGGACACCATATAAATAATGCCTCCACATCTTCAAGGCATTAACCACGACTGCTAACTCCTGATCGTGAGTAGGATAATTCTTTTCATGCTTCCTAAGCTATCGGGAGGCATAGGCTATAACTTTGCCATGCTGCATCAATACACATCCTAGCCCAACACCCGAAGCATCACAATAAATAACATAGCCGTCTGGTCCCTCCGGATGAGTTAGGACTGGAGCTGTAGTCAATTTGTCTTTCAATAGCTGAAAGCTTAGCTCACAAGCATCAGTCCACTGGAACTTGGCTGCCTTTTGAGTTAGCCTTGTCAAAGGCGCTGAAATTGAGGCAAACTTTTCTACGAATCTCCTGTATTATCCTGCTAACCCCAGAAAGCTGCGTACCTCAGTAGGTGTCGTAGGTCTGCGCCAAGTCATTACCGCCTCAATCTTCTGCGTGTCTACCCGAATACCATCAGCTCCAATAATATGCCCCAAGAATGCCACTGAAGTCAACCAGAACTCGCACTTGGAGAACTTAGCATATAACTTCTGGTGTTGAAGCACCCTAAGTACCGTCCATAAATGGTCTGCATGCTCCTCTTCTGAACGTGAATAGACCAGAATATCGTCTATAAATACAATAAAAAAACATATCAAAGAATGGTTTAAACACTCGATTCATTAAATCCATAAACACCGCTGGAGCATTAGTCAGCCCAAAAGACAGCACTCTAAACTCATAATGCCCGTATCGGGTTCGGAATGCCATCTTTGGAATATCTGCCTCCCTTACCCGCACCTGATGATAACCTGACCGCAAGTCTATCTTTGAAAAACACTTAGCACCCTGCAACTGGTCAAATAGATTGTCAATCCTTGGGAGGGGATACCTGTTCTTTACTGTTACTTTGTTCAGCTGCCTATAATCAATACACATCCGCAACGACCCATCCTTTTTCCTCACAAACAGTATCGGTGCTCCCCATTGTGAAGTACTAGGCCTGATGAAGCCCTTTTCTAGAAAATCTCTCAATTGCTCTTTCAACTCTTTCAACTCAGCAGGTGCCATTCTATAAGGAGGTAGATATAGGCTGGGTATCTGGCAATACATCTATAGTAAACTCTATCTCTCGATCTGGAGGAAGGCCTGGAAGTTCCTCTTGGAATACATCGGGAAATTCATTAACTACTGAGACTGATTGAAGAGTCGGTGCCTCTGGCTTTATGTCATGCACCCGAACCAGATGATAAATATAGCCTTTTCTAACCATCTTCCTGGCCTTAAGGTATGAAATAAACTTACCTTTCGCCGATACTGTACTCCCCTTCCACTCTATAATCGGTTCCCCTGGAAATTGAAATCGAACTATCTTTCATCTGCAATCAACATTAGCATAACAAGAAGCCAACCAATCCATGCCCATGATAATATCGAACTCAATCATATTTAACTCTATTAGATATGCTACGGTACGACGACTATATAACCACTGAATAATTCTTATATACTCGCGTAGCTATGACAGAATCTCCTACAGGTGTAGCTACCTCAAATGGTTCTATCAATTAAGACTCTATTTCGATCCTACTAGCAACGAAGGGGGATATAAATGATAAGGTGGAACCTGGGTCTGTCAATGCATACACACTTCGGGAGAATAGTGATAATATACCGGTGATCACATTAGGTGACGCCTCCTGATCCTGCCTACTAGTCAAAGCAGATATGCGGTTCGAGGGACCACTAGAACTGGAAGCTCCACCACGGCCTGTTGGCGCCTGAATACCCTGCCCCGTAGGGCGCATAGCCACAGAAGAAGATGAACCAGCAACGGACCCAGTAGGCTGTGCCATACCACCTGCACTACCTCTAAGGTGACACTCCCTCATAGTATGACCCTGACGGCCGCAAGATAAAAACACGCATCTGTAGCCCAACGACATTCCCCAGGATGGGACCTACCACATCGAGAACACCGAGGCAAAGGCGGCCTCGACTGGCTCAAACCCCTGCCCATCTGTGACCCTGATCCCCTATAGCTCTGACCAGCTTCCGAATATCCCGTACGATCGAACCCCCTACACATGAAACGTGGGGGTGCACTCTGTGCTGGCTGGGAAGAAAATCTAACATGCTGCTGAGACTGTCCGCCTCGAAACTCGTCAGGATAACCTGCTGATCTAGCCCTCTTATGCTGGCCTCTATTATAATCTCTATCTGGCTGACGTCCCCGGTGCCGATCCTCTACCCCCTGTGCATATTCCTGCACCCCAGCAATGTCCATACCTGGCTAAGGAGTCACTGTGATACAACCGTCAATCAGATAACGATCCAATCCCATCACATAACGATGTACCCTGTCTGCCATATCAGCCACAATAGTAGGCGCATGCCTAGCCAATGAATCAAACTCGAGGCTATACTCTCGAACGCTCCTGCCATTCTGCCTCAAACGCAAGAATCTATCGACTCTAGCTCGCTTCATCTCTAGAGGCAGGAAGTGGCCCTGGAAAGCCTCCACAAATTCATCCCATACCGCTGAAGGAGCACCCTCACCCCTAGATAACTTCCAAGACTCATACCAATTAATAGCTACATCCCGCAAACGATACGTAGCCAACTCAACAGACTCGGTCTCCGAAGCCTTGATTATCCTCAATGTACGCTGCATCTGACGAATAAACTCTTGCGGATCATCCTGGGGCCTTGATCCAAAGAACTCTGGAGGATTACAACTTAAGAAGTCACGAGCCCTTAAACTATCAGATCCGTCTGCATGATCAACTCCTAGTCCATGCCTGCGAGCCTGAGCTGCCACTAATCTAGTCAGCAACTGAACCTCATCTCTCATGGCCCTATCCTCTGCCTTTGGCTGAGGAGCTGGAGGTTCAGGTGCTGGGGCCTCGGGGGCTGGTGGTGGTGTCCCCCGAACTGGAGCTGCTTCTGCTCTAAGCTCCTCTGGCGGTGGCGGTGTAGCAGAGCTCTTCGACTGGAGCACAATACCAGGCATAGACTGGGCACGGGACCTAGTAACTCTCCGAGTCTGACTAGTACCTTCTGCTACCGATTTGCCCTTCTGGGCGGCTGTCGCTTTCTTTGGAGGCATAGCTGAAAACACAGGGATTCGTTAGAGAGGGATTATCCTGTTAATATAGCTCTATTGCACGATCTAGAATAAGAAGAAAGGATGAAATCCTAAATGTCCTGTAGCTTCCTGTTTATAGATGTGGTGCACAACACACCGATAAACAAGACTCTATTAGACACGGTTTCTAGACACTTCCGAGGAAAAACCGCTCTGATACCACTTTTGTCACGACCCAACCCGATGGGCCGTGACTAGTGCCCGTTTTGGACACCCACATACAAACCTGCTAAGTATAACCAACTGAAACTAAGACAATATGGAATTTAATCAAATCAAGCCAACCCCAACGTCATATATATATAAAGAGGACCTGTCTCATAAGGAGTCATAACCATTCAACCGTAACAACATACGCGAGCCGACAAGGCCGCCACTATCCAAAGCATAATAGCATACGCAAGCCGACAAGGCTGCCACTACACAATACACAATGATGTACGCAGCCGACAAGGCTGCCCCTGTACAAGCGGACATCCCAAACAAACCATGTCCAGACCATTATCCAAAACATACATATGTAACCCACATAATGTCTACAGACCTCTAAGAGTATAGTAGTGAAACTCGACGTACAGGGCCACGCCGTACCCATAGACAAGCAAAAGACTACACAGAAAGTTATGTACCAAAACGACTGGGCTCCGGAACAGTGGAGCTCTCCCAATCAGCAGAGTAGATATCCTACGCGGGAGGATCACCGAACTGTGCGTCTACACCTGCGGGGATGAAACGCAGCCCCCCGAGGAATGGGGGGTCAGTACGGACAATGTACTGAGTATGTACAACATAAGGTAAAGATGACAGGATACCAACATGATAAGTCGAAACAAGATATCGCTACACATGTACCTTTTAAGTGAAAATCATGCATATCTTTAACATATAAGGTGCCCAGCTTCCCTAGTAAGGGACTCGG
>NC_028640.1:32075110-32127984 GCF_001406875.1 Solanum pennellii
ACTTGGTGACATAGGCAAGAAACTCCGCACGAACATTACCCGGCCCGGGACTCGGTGAAATGATAAATGACTCTATGCACAAGCAGAATATTATGAGCAACCATATGCAATTAAAATCATTTCTTATAACTCAATAGAACAATCAACGTGAACCAGCAAGGAGTATTACCAAAGATTAACGTTTTATCAAGATTATGATTATTTAATACGATATGGAAACATAAAATCTCAATGACTCTAAGAAGCACTACCATAGATATGAGAAATAACCATAGCCTTAGACATAGCCGATATATAGAAGAATAGTTGTGGAAGCAGGAATATACGTCACCTAGACGCTCTAGAAGTAAGAATCAAACCTGTCCGTCATTCGCTCATTTTTTAAAAGTCATGCCAAACAAAGAAAGAAAGGATAGCGTTACATACCGTATAGTCGAGCCGCACGTCCAATATTTACTGCTCAAGCTATTAATCTATAATAAGCAACAATCGTGCCGAAATTAGATAGACGTCGCGCTTTACTACATATTGTAAGCTAGCTAGTAATCTAACGAAAATCCGGCAGCACTTCCCCTATTTTCCTTACTTCGTCCCAATCCGACAACAACCCAAATTATCCACAGCAATACCAATAACACATATAACCCAACGAATCATATTAAACAGCCCCCCCCCCAAAACAGTTCCGTCTCGGCAACCATAGTGTTATGCCGCGTATTTTTATACGTAGTGCGCGTCATGAACTAGTAGATGTAAGTACGGGGAATAAGATTTTATTTTAATTTCCAAGTGATTAAAGAAATATTAGGCAAAGATGTTAATTCCAAATGTGATATTAAGTATGATTTGGCTAATGTAAGTGCCATTAAATTTAAGTNGGTGCCATACCACCTGCACTACCTCTAAGGTGACACTCCCTTTTAGGATGACCCTAACGGCCGCGAGAAAAACACGCACCTGTAGCCCAACGACATTCCCCAGGATAGGACCTACCATAGCGAGAACACCGAGGCAAAGGTGGCCTCGACTTGCTCAAACCCGTGCTCATCTGTGACCCTAACGCCCTAGAGCTCTGACCAGCTTCCAAATATCCAGTACGATCGAACCCCCTACCCATGGAACGTGGGGGTGCACTCCGTGCTGGCTGAGAAAAAAATCTAACATGCTGCTGAGACTGCCTGCCTCGAAACTCGTCAGGATAACCTGCAGATCTAGCCCTCTTATGCTGGCCTCTATTATAATCTCTATCTGGCTGACGTCCCCGGTGCCGATCCTCTACCCCCTTTGCATATGCCTGCACCCGAGCAATGTCCATACCTGGCTGAAGAGTCACTGCCATACAACCGTCAATCAGATAACGATCCAATCCCATCACATAACGATGTACCCTATCTGCCATATCAGCCACAATAGTAGGCGCATGCCTAGACAATGAATCAAACTCGAGGCTATACTCTCGAACGCTCCTGCCATTCTGCCTCAAACGCAAGAATCTATCGACTCTAGCTCGCCTCATCTCTGGTGGCAGGAAGTGGCCCTGGAAAGCCTCCACAAATTCATCCCATACCGCTGGAGGAGCACCCTCACCCCTAGATAACTCCCAAGACTCATACCAATTAATAGCTACATCCCGCAAACGATACGTAGCCAACTCAACAGACTCGGTCTCCGAAGCCTTGATTATCCTCAATGTATGCTGCATCTGACGAATAAACTCTTGCGGATCATCCTGGGGCCTTGACCCAAAGAACTCTGCAGGATTGCAACTTAAGAAGTCACAAGCCCTTAAGCTATCAGATCTGTCTGCATGATCAACTCCTAGTCCATGCCTGCGAGCCTGACCTGCCATTAATCTAGTCAGCAACTGAACCGCATCTCTCATGGCCCTATCCTCCGCCCCTGGCTGAGGAGCTGGAGGTTCAGGTGCTGGGGCCTCGGGGGCTGGTGGTGGTGTCCCCCGAACTGGAGCTGCTGCTGCTCTAAGCTCCTCTGGCGGTGGCGGTGTAGCAGAGCTCTCCGATTGGAGCACAATACCAAGCATAGACTGGGCACGGGCCCTAGCAACTCTCCGGGTCTGACTAGTACCTTCTGCTACCGATTTGCCCTTCTGGGCGGTTATCGCTTTCTTTGGAGGCATAGCTAAAAACACAGGGATTCGTTAGAGAGGGATTATCCTATTAATATAGCTCTACGCACGATCTAGAATAAGAAGAAAGGATGACATCCTAACTGTCCTGTAACTTCCTGTTTATAGATGTGGTGCACAACACACCGATAAACAAGACTCTACTAGACATGGTCTATAGACACTTCCGAGGAAGAACCGCTCTGATACCACTTTTGTCAAGACCCAACTCGATGGGCCGTGACTAGTGCCCGTTTTGGACACTCACATACAAATCTGTGAAGTATAACCAACAGAAACTAAGACAATATGAAATTTAATCAAATCAAGCCAACCCAAATACCATATCTATACATAAAGTGGATCTGTCTCATAAGGATTCATAACCATTCAACCGTAACAACATACGCGAGCCAACAAGGCCGCCACTATCCAAAGCATAATAGCATACACAAGTGGACAAGGCTGCCACTACACAATACACAATGATGTACGCAGCCGACAAGGCTGCCCCTGTACAAGCGGACATCCCAAACAAACCATGTCCAGACCAATATCCAAAACATATATATGCAACCCACATAATGTCTACAGACCATTAAAAGTATAGTAGTGAAACTCGACGGGACAGGGCCCCGCCGTACCCATAGACAAGCAAAAGACTACATAGAAAGTTAAGTACCAAAACGACTGGGCTCCGGAACAGTGGAGCTCTCCCAACATGATAAGTAGAAACAAGATATCGCTACACATGTACATTTCAAGTGAAAATCATGCATATCTTTAACATATAAGGTGCCCAGCTTCCCTAGTAAGGGACTCGGCAAAATAATCATCATATGTATACATCATATGTACCCGGCCCTCTAGTGAGGGACTCGGTGAAATAGTCATCACATCATCATCATCATAACCATCCTCATCACCAATCATATATATATAATATACATACCCGACCCTCTAGTGAGGGACTCGATGACATATGCAATAAACTCCGCACGAACATTACCCGGCCTGGGAGACGGTGAAATGATAAATGACTCTATGCACGAGCAGAATATTATGAGCAACCATATGCAATTAAAATCATTATTTATAACTCAATAGAACAATCAACGTGAACCAGCAAGGAGTATTACCAAAGATTAACGTTTTATCAAGATTATGAACCTTTAATACGATATGAAAACGTAAAATCTCAATGACTCTAAGAAGCACTACCATAGATATGAGAAATCACCATAGCCTTAGACATAGCCGATATATAGAGGAATAGTAGTGGAAGCAAGAATATACGTCACCTAGACGCTCTAGAAGTAAGAATCTAACCTGTCCGTCATTCGCTCATTTTTAAAAGTCATGCCAAACAAAGAAAGAAAGGATAGTGTTACATACCGTATAGTCGAGCCGCATGTCCAATATTTACTGCTCAAGCTATTTTTCTATAACAAGCAACAATCGTGCCGCAATTAGATAGACGTCGCGCTTTACTACTTATTTTAAGCTAGCTAATAATCTAACGAAAATCCGGCAGCACTTCGCCTATTTTCCTTACTTCGTCCCAATCCGACAACAACCCAAATTATCCACAGCAATACCAATAACACATATAACCCAACGAATCATATTAAGCAGCCCCCCCAAAATAGTTCCGTCTCGGCAACCATAGTAACGAAACGATGACACACCGAGCGATAACTCGTTTTATAATTCGCAACACATATACCTTATCGTATTCATCCTTTNCACCTTATCGTATTCATCCTTTGAAGTATATACCCATAATCACATTAACATATACATAACGCCAAAACATAATTTCCCGCATTTTGCTTTAATCAAAACAGCCCAAACACTAACAGGACACCACTAGTAATCCGGTTATGGTTTCCGCTCATACTTAGCACAGTCAATAACTAAAACAAATTTCCTAAGCTACTGGTCACGCCCCCTTCTTAACATTAATGGCTAATNACCCCCTTCTTAACATTAATGGCTAATAAACAATGGCATTCTAAGGAATTAACATACCAAGCAAAGAGATTACTAACCAAATTCTTTTGTAGTTGCTGGCCGAGAGTTGCATGGTTGGTTTTCTCCATTTCCATGGCTGCCTAAGCTAAGTGGTAAAGAAGATGATATGTTTGCAATGCTTTTCACCACCTCATTCATAATATGAAGTGGAGGCAGACCCCCCTCTACACGTGCCCCACTAAGGGCCAGCTCCCAATCTGATTTCTTTTAATTTGCCTTGAGTGGTCACTTGATTAATTTAATCCTAATCAGCCACTAATTAATCCCTCACTTAATGTTAATGACACTTACATTAGACAAATCATACTATATATCACATTTGGAATTAACATCCTTGCCTAATATTCCTTTAGTCACTTGGAACTTAAAATAAAATCTCATTCGCTGGACTTACATCTACTAGTTCATGACGCGCGCTACGTATAAAAATACGAGGCGTAACATCACCCTTTAAAATGGCGTAATAGACAAAAGGTGATCCTACAAATAAGGAAATAAATAAAATACTACAACAAAATAATTATACAAATCAACTACTTTACGTAGTATCTAATCAAATTTTAAAAGCTAAAAATAATTCGGATATTAAGGATAAGTCAAGTACTTCCTAAAGAGTAAAAATAAAGATTTAGAAATTCACCCAATATTTAAATTACCTGAACTTCCCAAAGATAAATTTTTAATCTTTCAAGAGAAACTTGAAATTACTGAAGAACTTGTAGGAATTAATGAAAAACTAAATCCAAGGCCATAAACACCTTATCCAACGATAATGATACTAAAATTGATAAATTAGCTTCTTATTATTCCATCAAAAACAGGTATTACAAGAAACCTTCCTTTTTGGATATGCAGTATGAAGAAAACTAATTTCTAGCACATACTTCACACTCTGGAAGTGAGATTGCGGAATGTGATATTGATGGACTAGCAGAATATCAAATTAATAATAAATTACATGAAATGAGTATGGCCATTACGACATAAAAAAACTTTATCCGATAAACAAGTTGCTACTTTAATTACCGCCGAATTTACTGGCTCATTAAAAAAATTGGTCGGACAACTACCTCACCGAAGATAATAGGGAAAAGGTAGTAAATGCAACTACTATTATCCCTATAGTTAAAACTGAACCTGGGGTAAAAACTATAGAAAATCAAATTCTAGAAGATGTTTCTGCCAGCTTAATTTATAGCATAGCTAAATACATTATAGGTGAACCTCAAATCTTTCAAGATAGAAGTTAAGAAATTTTATCTAATCTATCTTGTCCAAAGTTAGATGATTTTAGGTGGTATAAAGATATCTTCATAAACAAAGTTATGATTCGCAAAGACAACAATCATGACTATTGGACAGAAAAATTTATTTCTGGTTTACCAATACAATTAGCTGAAAAGGTTAGAATAAATTTAAAAAATAGGTTTGAAGGAAAAATTTCTTATAATCAATTAACCTATGGTGACCTCATAAGTTTTATAAATATTACTTGATTAATATTATGTACAAATATAAAACTTAAAAATCAACTAAAAAGGATAGTAAAATATCACAAAAGGAAGTAGGAAATTTTTGTCAAGACTTTGATTATATTAGACTATTTGCACCATCAAAAGAGGCTTTTAAAGGAATTAAAAGAAGTCATAAGAATGACCATAAATCAGCAAAACCCCGTCATTACAAAAAAAGGTTCAATCATGACCCTAGTAAAAATAGATTTAAACTAAACAACACTGAAAAGTGTTGGGGCTATGGAAAAATGGGACATTGAATACAAGCTGTTCATGAATGTGGAACCAAGGGGGAATGTGGGAAGATTCAACTTAAGGACGGATACATATTCCAAGTAAGTATATATAAACGTACAATTGAGCAAGTAGTAATCCTGTGAGGTAATTTATAGTCTAACACAATGAGACTAATAGTAACAAAGAAAGGGAACCTATGAACATGTGACAAGATGACATATCTATAAACAAGTGAAGCAAGTTGACAAGATATGGGCAGATCGCATATTCATCCTTTTAACATGTGTAACCATCTGTAATCTAGGATCACTTTGACTTATATAAGGGAAATACATGCTAGGGGTACTTAGATAGTGAAACAAGTTTAAACCTTACATGCTAACACTTTGTAGAGTAAACATTCACATTTAGTAACAAACGCATATTAGAGTACTCACTTCAATGCCTTACATACCTTGCTATACAATTCAAAACATATGACTTGAGATCCTTCTCTTTAAATCAATAATCTACAATAAAATAAGTTGTAAGACTAGTATTAGCAGCAAATCAATTAATCTAGTGAGTGTTTTCTTTCCTTCCCTATCCTTTAATCGTGTCTATATACTGTACAACCTTCGTATAAGGTCCTTCCCAAAACTCCCTGCAATATTTAAGTCCTTTAACGTCTCCATAATTCCGCGCACATCCAGTCACATCCCTTATCAGAACATACATAAAACAATCTCTGAACATAATAATGCAATAGAAGAAATATGAATCATGGTTTCTGATCACCAGCACTTGAAGAGCTAACAGTACTTTTAAAGTGCTCAAACAAGCTCATAGCTTAATTTACAGGGGACTCCCCACCATGGCTGTCCCAACATGCACTAATCACCAGAACATCCTCACCAATATTCAACATGTAAAAGTAACAATTTCCAACTCACTAACACATACCAAGTGTCCTAATTAACGCACAAGAGGGAGAAAATTGAAGTAACATACCTTGGTCACTTGCTAAGACTTGGATTCTTCAAGGTAAAGGTTGTCCTCCTTAACTTGTCTTAAATTATATCTTCCAATAGCTTGAAATACCTATATTCAAGAACCCTAATGGTATTTAATTGCTGCTGTATGAATCTAAGATAGAGAAGAGAGAAAGCTCTAGAAATTAAATTTTTTGTCAAAGTAAAAAATGATTGGAAAAAGCTGATATCAATCTCTCTTAAAGGAACCTGCTATGGCCGACTTTCTCACTCATTTTGGGCCATAATTTGTCAAGTAGGTGACCCACCTACTTGGACTTTTCATTTGGACTTAAGAACATTGTCCCTTTTGCCACCTTTCTTATACTTCATTTGCAGCCAACATGTGTTTTAATTTGGGCCACACATTTAAGTAGGTGATGCACCTAGTTTTTCATTAAAATTATTTCTTGTGGGCTTGGGAAGATTGGGACTTGGCTGTCCATTTTTCCCTTATTCTTCTATTCAACTTGGGCTAAATTAATACAAATAGGTGTGGTGTACTTGGCCAAATAACATGGTCAAAAGAGTCTTAGTAGGTGATGCACCTACTTGGTCCTTTGGGCTGGTCAATAAGTCAAAGAAGGTGATGCATATACTTGGTCTTTTGGTTCGTCATTAAGTCAAAGTAGGTGATGTACCTACTTGTCACCTACTACCTTAGTGATGTCAAGCAAGCACCTCAAATATTTTATTCCATTTCTAGACCTTATAACTTTAACATAACTTTGAACTTTTATACACTATGTTACATTATACTTTAGACTCAAATACCACCTCATGATCTCAAGTTTAAATACTTCCATCAACATCAACTTAATTGGCTCGCATCAAAATCTATAGAAAGTTAACTTTAAACCTATTCTATTGCCACTAGTCGCATAGGAAACCGAATCCATAACTTTACCACAAGGCAATTTATAAGCGTTATATAAATAGAACTAGTACACGTAGAATCTGGGGTGTTACAGAGTCCATCAATATTCCATTCCACAATCTCACTTACAGAGTGCGAAGTATGTGATAGAAATTCGTTTTCTTCATTATGCATATCCAAAAAGGAAATATCAAGTTTCTATTGAAAGTTAGGAAATTTATCTTTGGGAAGTTCAGGTCATTTAAACATTGGGTGAATTTCTAAATTTTTATTTTTACTCTTATAGGAAGGGCTTGGCTTATTCTTAATATCTGATTTATTATCAAGTTTTAAGATTTGATTAGATACTACGTAAAGTAATTGATTTGTGAATTGTTTTTTTGTAGTATTTTATTTATATCCTTGTTTGCAGGATTACCTTTTATGTTTTATTATGTCCATTTTAAAGGGTGAGCAGTAATTATTTTATTCTCTATTGGTAAAGTAATTTCTTCTAATGGGGGAACTTCGTAGACTCAGCTATTTTATTATTTTTAGTAGTATTTCATTTATTAACGAGCATGTTTAAGGGCTCTTTTAAGTCATCTAATTTTTCAGTGTATTCAAACATTTTAAAAAAATTCTATGTTATATTTTTTTTCTCTTCATATCACCGAATCAAGGCTATTCTTTCTGATAAAGAATATCTTTGTATATACCATTGTTTTAATGGAATTTTCTTGACTAGTCCAAAGTTTATTTAAATATTTAATATTTGGTTCAAAAGGTTAATCTAATCTAATCATGCATAAAACATCCTTTACTTCTTGAATTTTACGAGTAGTGGGATTAGTATATTTTATAGGTTTAGGATTTTTAATTTCATATTCTACTTTTGAAATAGTTTCTGAAAAATCTACCCCTTTTAATTTCTTATCTATCACCTCTAAGGGTATCATCTTCCTCCTTAGATATGGAGAAAGAAGGTCTAGAAAATGAAATTCTTTTACTTGAAGCTATTTGATCATAAGATTGGGATCTTACAAATTTTAAATCTATTGTTCCATCTGAAAATTGGATTACTTGGTCAATATGTGGATTCTCTTCTTTAATTTCTGGCTCTGTTATGGAGTCAGAATGCCAATCATCTTTTGTTAATACGCCATCCCGTTTTATCATCTTTGGGGAAAAGGTGTTATTATGGTTATGATTTGTTTCCATGAGCATGGTAACTCCTTTGTTACTTATCATTTTAGTCTTAAAGGCTAACGTAGCTTTCATTAATCTATAATATACCCGATATATTATAGCTTTTTTCCAGTATTAGCTTTAAATATTTTTAGTTTTAACATTTAAATTTAATATCAATTACGTTTTGATCATTAGTATCTACTGAATAATTAGGATAATAATTAAAGTACATTGGGCCATTGGCAAGGTTACTTTGTAGTAATGCTAATAGTGAATCATAAAAATTTAATAATCTATTGTCTCTTAAAAGAAAAATACGAGTACATCTAGTAGTCCCAATCTATAAATTGGTTTGATTGCTACATGGACAAATCCTATGTGAAGAAATTTATAATTCCTCTTATATATTATTGGTTGCTAATAACCTAATCGTTTCAATTATTTTATTAATTGGAATGTTAGACTCAGAAGTTTTAACATTATAATTTCTAATAAAATCAAAGTCCTGTTTTATAAACCTTTTAAAGTGTTCTTTAGGAATATTTCAATTTTGTATATCATTTTCATTTTTTGTAATTTTATTAAAGGTGGAAGAGATGTTAATACTATTTAAAATATTTTAATGGGTAGGTAAATTTATTTTAATTCAAGTGAAAATCTAGCGGGAGAAAAACAGTATCCTTTGGCTTAAATGTCTACTATAAAGATTACTATCATAATAATTCATTCTTTGTGTAGTAATTGTTGTTACCTTTTTGACTAATTTTCTTTGATCTTATTCCTATAGGCTTGGCGACGGGAACACCCTCCGGATCCGGCTCAATGACACACATAGTCTAAGCTAATCCAAACAGAAAAAAACGGGCTTGCCAACTTCTAAATCGGGAATTATCCGGTTATTACCCCACTTCAAGGAATAAAACTAAGAATACAAGTGGAAGAAGAACAACAACTACCAAACTCTAAACTTACCACCCTGATCGCAACCTAACTTTCGAACTTTGATGTTGAGTTGATAATACATGTTGATTTTCCACATATTGTTCAATTATGACTTATGCATCTATATGGAATTTGGTCAAGGAAACACGGTTTTCAAATCTCTTGAACAACACTTACATTTTTCTTATTCATTTTGGTTTGATCCATACGGCTTGGGGACCCAAGTTCGAGCCCCAATGCCTTCATTTTATTTTTCTCTTAATTTCTCTCTTCATTTTTCGCTTAATGGAACTAAGAGGATGTGGGATTGAACCCCCCACAACCTCATTTACTTTTTATTTTCATTTCCTTTATATTTCTCTCCTTTGGCCGAGGGGTTGTGGGTTCGAATCCCCACAACCCCTCTTTAATTTCTTTTAATTTTTCTCCTTAAATCTGCCTAGGAGGTCGTGTATTCAATTCCCACGCCTCACATCTCTTTTGTTTCATTTCCTTTGACTCTCCTTCACTGCCTAGAGGTCGTGGGTTCGATTCCCACGCCTCACATTTCTTTTCTTTCATTTTCATTACTCTCCTTCACTGCCTAGAGGTCGTGGGTTTGATTCCCACGCCTCACATTTTATTTTATTTTTCTTTTACTCTTCCGTAAATATGATTGAGGTGGTGTTTTCGAATCCCACTACTCTCATTTCTTTTTTTTTCTTTTAAGTTACATTTTCCAGCCAATACCATGGTTCGAAACCCCTTCACTACATTTCTTTTTACTTCTTTATTTTCATGGTTTTTATCATGGTGAGGTCGCGGGTTCAATCCTCCATGAACTCACTTGCTTTAATTCATTTTTTCAACATTTTTAAGCCTCTTTGCTGACCGAAATTCATCACTAGAAGCTGGAAATTTTCTTTTAATATTTCAGCATCCTTTCATCAAGTTACACCTTAGTTCTTAGGGAAATTTTGTAGTGCATTTAGAACGTTTTAGGTGTGTTTTCATGAATTCGTTTAGCCAAGAGATTATCCCTCAAATCAGCCACATTTCAACTCATATGAACACCACATTTACAACAAGATGTGTACATGAAATATAAAGAACTATCATGGCATTTCAAGTCCTAAACCATGAACAATAGCCACGACAACACAAACATACACACGTAGTTACATTTTCGAAAACATCAACATAAGTCACATAATTCCAACCAAACATACATATAAACCCATAATCATCACAAAAACATGTTTCATCCCTAGTTTTCTTTCAGCAAACATCACCAACCTATGATTCAATGGGAGCTAGCGACACGGATATGCAACGGGGAACAATCCTAGTTTTCAGAATGAATATTCTGAACCTTAAGGGGTGTCTTGGGAAAGGGACCAAGAGAGAAGAGAACCCATTCCTTTTTTACGTTCAAACCTTGACTTGGTGCCCAGAGAACCCCTCCAAACACACGTCCAAATCCAAGAGCTTCAACACTAACTTGATCGAAAAACCCTCTCTTTGCCTAACGTGTTTGATTAGTTGTTTGTTTATAATTTACGTTGTGAGTTCTTCAAGTGTGAATAACTTTGGTTTACCTACTGTTTTTGTACGTTATTTGGCAGAGAAAAATGTGAGTGAGAGTGATAGAGACGTGAGAGAGAGATGAGCGTGGGAGAGAAGAGTTTTCTTAGGCTTAGGAGTCTAGTTTAGGACTTAGTCAAATAAGGTTTTATTTAATTATTAAAAATCTGATTTCCTTTTATTTTAAATCAGCTAATAACTAATAAATATAAATTAATTATATTAATTTACCAACTTAAATTACAAACAATTTAATTCATTGCTTCCACCTAGGTTCGAACCCGGGTGGAGCAAGACTTCACTTCAAGAGCCCAATTTCGGCCCTCTCTCCCCAAAATGTCCCTCCACCTTATTAATTAAATAATTAATTATATATTTAGGGTAATTATGATACTACCCTTAGCCTGGAAAAAAACTATTTTACCCCTAGACCCTCCAAACCTAAGATTTCCTCTTTTTAAGTTCGGTAAAGACTCCTTTGAGTAAATCTTCGTATTCGAGAGTCCTACATGGTTGGACCAAACCTTTCCTAGCTCAGCTAATTCCCCATGTTAGTTGGATTGAATGTAGCAAGGGTTCCGAGGTCTGGTTCTACACACATCAATCCGTGTGAATCCGATCTAATCGTTGGCATTCTAGACACATTAAGCATTACTTAGCATATCTATTTTTAGGGTTGTTAGAAAAAACTACAGGTTTTTCTACCCCAAATATTCTAAGGGAAAAATTACATAAATTAATACATTTCAAAAAATAATTACTGATTTTAGCAATACTTTTTGTTTATTACCATTTATAGCAATGCTTTGTTAAATCTATAATATGTATAAAACTGAATTATGTATGCAACATATATGAATTATAATTGTTTTTTGAAATATATCATGTTTGTTTGGTAAAAAATTGTCACATTGTATTATAAGTGTATTAAAATTTGTGATAAATGTGAATAATAAATTGTTCTTTGTAATATGTATTAAACTAGTATTATAAATGAACTAAAAGTGATCAAGTGAAAAAAATATTATTGATATAAATGATAAATTTTTTTTTATGATAGTATATTTATGTAAGTTTACCTATTCTAAGTATGGGAGTTTTTGGACCTAGAAATTTTTTATGTGTCCAAACTTCGTGAGTCTTTTTCTACCATTTTTACCTTCAACTCAACAAAAAACAATTAATTAGCATCTTTAATTACTTGTTAACTAGTTTTAATCATCATATCATCCAATCAATGTTTTACAAGTGATGAACTTTTCATGGCTTAAAATTTTTTCAAGTGTCCAAAATCACTTCTTCTTCTTCTGGACTCATTTTTCTTATATTTTTCAACTACATAGCAATTAATTAACATATTTTATTACTTTTTAACTAGTTTTAATCATCAAATCATTTCTTTGATCCTTCAAATAAAGTAACAAAATTCTTCTACTTTTGTTACTTGGTTTATTTTGAATCAGAATCTTTTGGTACTTCTTTATTCTACTTTTAACATCTTAATTTGTTGATAACCTTCTTTATTTAAGTCCGTTAGTATCTTTTGGGTCTTCCTTCTTTCAAGAGTCACAAGAATCCATTCCATCACAAAGGATAAGTGATCTTGAGTTGATTAAATGGAGTTTTCACTATCAATTTTGAGACAACGCCATAGAAGGTGAGTTGAGAGTACATACGAGTGACGTAAAGCTTTGGCTACTAACCTTGTTTGTTGAGTTCTATAGGTATCATGTCAAATACAAGTCCAATTGGTGAAAGCTCAGAGAACATCATGGAGGTTCGGAAATGAATGGAAGGGTGGGAGGTATGGAGGAAAGATTGGTAAAGGTAGAAAATGAGAATAGAAGGAAAGCAATTCAACCCAAATATGAGGAGATAGATAAGAAGGACATTGGTGCATTACACCACCCTTACATTCTCAAAAGAATAAACAAAGGTGGTCTTCTCTCCTGATCTATGCACTCATATATTGATACTTGATTTCATTTGACCCTCGTATTACATATGTTATTGCCTTACATATTCAGTACATTTTTTCATACTGACATCCCTTGTGGGGGTGGGGGGGACGCTGCATTTCATGTGCAGGCTAGGTACTCCAGCCAGTAGACCTCCTCACTAGGAGCACACGACACTCAACCTCTTTTGGTTAGCTCCAAGTTGATTCATAGCTATACTGAGTCCTTGGTAAATTCATTTTTGTACTTTATTGTAGTTAAGGGTAAGGAGGGTCTGTCCCGGACTACTCTAAGGTTTTCTATCTTATAGAGGCTTTGTAGACGTATGTACATGGTTTAGTTATGTCTTAAGGAGTTCTGGCCTCAAAGACCAAGTCTTGTATATAACTTTTGGACCTATGTATTTTGTTTTGTATCGCTGCATCCTAGGTGAACTTGCCAATTGTTATACTTATATGCACAGTAAGAATAGGTTGCAGGTTGGTTCTGTCGAGACTTTAGGGCATCGGGTTCCTGCCATCTTAATGGGTTTTGAGGCATGACAAAAAGTGATATTAGAGCAGGTCATCCTAGGGAGTCTACAAAGTCGTGTCTGTGTAGAGTCTTGCTTATGGATGTGATGTGCACCACATCTATAAACAGGAGGCTACGGGACATGTAGGAGTTGTCTCATTTATTTTATTTCTTTGATCGTGCGATAGAACCAGTGTTGTAGGTGAATCATATATAATTTCTAAATTATTTTATTATAGCAAAGATGCCAGTTACGAGAAGGAGTAAAAGTACTGGTAAACGAGTAGATGTGTCTTCCCAAGAAGGGACCGCCAACCACCACCAAGTCAAGCTGTTCAAAGTGGGGCTCAAGATGAGTCTCTATCATAGACTTCCCCGATGCCTCCATCTCCTGAAGAACTAAGGAGGGAAGATGAACCTCAGGAACCCCCTATCAATGCTACCGAGCAAGATTTGAGGAATGCAGTCCAATTATTGACTCGTATAGTTGATGGTCATTGCCAAAGGCAAGAAGGTCCAGTTGCAGGTACTAGTGATATAGATAGATCAGCTGGAACACGGATACTTGATTTTCTTAACTTGGACCCTCTATCATTTACCGGGTCAGATCCTAATGAAGATCCACAAGACTTTATAGATCAAATCAAACACATTTTGGATATTATGCATGTAGCTGGTAAAGAAGCACTTGATCTAGCTGCATACAGATTAAAGGGTGTGGCTATATTGTGGTATGAAGCTTGGAAGCAATCTAGGGGAACAAATGCACCTTTAGCTATGTGGAAAGAGTTCAAAAAGACATTTCTTGATCATTATCTGCCATTGGAGATCCGAGAGGCCCGTGCGGATCAGTTCTTGAATCTCCACCAATGAAATATGAGGTGAGAGAGTATAGTCTCAAATTTAATTCCTTGGCCAGGTATGCTCCTAATGTAGTAGCTACTATGGTGGATAGAGTTCATCGATTTGTGGATTGATTAGATTCATATTTGTACAATTGCTTTGTTGAATAAAGATATGGATATAGCAAGGATGCAAGCTTTTGCACAAAATTTGGAGGATCAAAGGCAAAGAAGAAGAAGCAAGAGTCGGAAACATGACATTCTAAGAGGGCCAGATCCATGGGGCAGCTTACACCATCCCAAAGTGAGTTTAGGCCTCGGTTCTCTAACAGAACACCTAGGCTGTCATCTTTCTACTCTACAACTAGTGCTCCAACACGGCTCCAAGGGTTTAGGGGCAATCATTTTGGGCAAGGAAGTGAAAGCCAAGGCTCACAAATAGCAAGTCATCAAGAGCAGGGAAGTATGAGCCAATCAAGGCCTTTACGACAGCCTTGTAAACATTGTGGGAGGAATCATCTAGGTGCATGCAGGTTTGGGACGGATGTTTGTTGTTTGTGTGGCACACCAGGGCATATGATGAGAAACTGCCCTCATAGGGGAGCGGGTGGCATTGCACAACCAACTAGATCAGTTGTTGCGTCGACCTCATCAACCCCTTCTTTAGGTAGGGGACTACATATGCCTATAGGTCGTGGTAGAGGAGCTAGGGGAGCAGCTAATCCTAGTGGAGGTCAGAACCGCACATATGCAATAGGAGATCGACAAAATCAGAAGCCTCGCCGGATGTGATTACAGGTACATTGTCCATCTTTTCACATATTGTATATGCATTAATGCTAGAAGGATTTATCGTAATTGGGTTGTAACTGTTTGTGGTCGTGATACATTGGCTGACCTTGTTGAGCTAGACATGGTAGATTTTGATGTTATAATGGGTATGGATTGGTTAGCTTCTTGTTATGCCACGGTAGATTGCAGAACTAAGATAGTGCATTTCCAGTTTCCAAAAGAGGTAGTCCTCGAAGGGAAAGGTAATATTGGGGCTCCAAGAGGTAAATTTATTTGTTATCTTAATCAAAGAAGATGATGTCCAAAGGATATACATATGCCATCTGGTTAGAGTGAAAAATGTAGATCGGACCCACCAACCCTTCAATCCATTCCGGTGGTAAATGAATTTCCAGATGTGTTTCCCGAAGATCTTCTAGGTTTGCCTCCAGAACGAGAAGTAGAGTTCGGTATT
This sequence comes from Solanum pennellii, assembly GCF_001406875.1. Taxonomy (NCBI): domain Eukaryota; kingdom Viridiplantae; phylum Streptophyta; class Magnoliopsida; order Solanales; family Solanaceae; genus Solanum; species Solanum pennellii. The sequence continues at coordinate 32,091,142 of NC_028640.1, forward strand.
AATGTGCTTCCAGATACTCAACCTATCTCAATTCCTCCATATAGAATGGCTCCGGCAGAATTACGTGAGTTGAAGGAGCAATTAAAATGCTTATTAGAAAAAGTATTAATGAGGCCTAGTAAGTCCCCATGGGGAGCACCAGTTTTATTTTTACGCAAAAAAGATGGCTCGTTAAGAATGTGTATCGACTACCGGCAGTTGATTAGGGTAACAAATAAGAAAAAATATCCCCTCCCTAGAATTAATGATTTGTTTGATCAATTACAAGGTGCTAGGTGTTTTTCAAAGATCGACCTGAGGTCAGGTTATCACCAAGTGAGTGTCAAGAACAAAAATATACACAAGACAGCTTTCCGAACACAGTATGGTCATTTTGAGTTATTAGTCATGTCATTCGGGCTAACAAATGCACCAGCAACTTTTATGGATTTGATGAATAGGGTGTTCAAGCCATTTTTAGATGTGTTCATGATAGTGTTCATAGATGACATTTTGGTGTATTCAAGATCGGAAGATGATCATGCTAAAAACTTGTGGCAGGTTTTACAAATTCTCCGTGATCGTTAATTGTATGCAAAGTTCTCTAAATGTGAGTTTTGGTTGAAATTTGTGGAATTCCTAGGTCATATTGTATCTGAGGAAGTAATAAGGGTTGATAACTAGAAAATAGAAGCCGTGAAAAACTGGCCAAGACCTAAAACACCTATGGATATCCGTAGTTTTCTTGGATTGGCAGGTCATATTGCACAGAAGGTTTGTTTAATAGTTCTCTTCCATGGCTGCACCCTTAACAAAGCTAACACACAAAGAAACCAAGCTTCAGTGGAGCGATGAGTGTAAAAGAAGCTTCCAAGAGCTGAAGAGTAAATTAACTTCTACACCTGAGTTGGTACTTCCAGAAGGTACAGAAGGCTATGTAGTGTACTGTGATGCTTCGGGAGTGGGCTTAGGTTGTGTATTGATGCAGCATGGTAAAGTTATAGCTTATGGCTCAAGGCAGCTGCGGCCACATGAGAAAAATTATCCAACCCATGATCTAGAGCTAGCAGCAGTTGTGTTTTCTTTGAAGATATGGTGCCACTACTTGTATGGAGTTCATGTTGAGTATATACTGATCACAAAAGATTGCAATATATTTTTATGCAAAAGGACATAAATCTGAGGCAGCGAAGGTGGCTGGAGCTATATCATCCCGGTAAAGCTAATGTAGTAGCTGATGCTTTAAGCCATAAAATAATGACAAGCACTTATGGGAAGTCTGTGGAAAGACAAGGAATGACTAAGGATCTCTGCCAACTAGTGAACTTGGGCGTTCGCCTTCTTGAATCTCAAGACGAAGGGGATATTGTGCAAAATGCGGCAGAATCCTCATTAGTAGTGGAAGTGAAAGAGAAGCAGTACACTGATCCAATACTTTTACAACTTAAAGAGAATGTACTACATGGTATGAAAAAGGCATTTGAGCTTAAGAAAGACGGAGTACTTCGATGTCAAAACAGATTGTGTGTACCTAATATAGATGAACTAAGAAAGAGGATCATGATGGAAGCACATAATTAAAGATACTCTGTTCATACGAGGAAAACTAAAATGTATCATGACTTGAAAGAAATGTATTGGTGGGGGGCATGTCAAATACAAGTCCAATTGGGAAAAGTTTTATAGGTATCATGTCAAATACAAGTCCAATTGGGAAAAGCTTAGAGAACATCATAGAGGTTCCCACCAACTCACTAAGCAAGTAGCGGAAATGAATGGAAGGATGGGAGGTATGGAGGAAAGATTGGTAAAGGTAGAAAATTAGAATAGAAGGAAATCAATTCAACCCGAATATGAGGAGATAGATAAGGAGGACATCCGTGCATTACACCACCCTTACATTCTCAAAAGAATAAACAAAGGTGGTCTTCTCTCCTGATCTATGCACTCATATATTGATACTTGATTTCATTTGACCCTCGTATTACATATTTTATTGCCTTACATATTCAGTACATTTTTTCATACTGACATCCCTTGTGGGGGGACGCTGCATTTCAAGTGCAGGCATAGGTACTCCATCCAATAGACCTCCTCACTAGGAGCACATGACACTCAGCTACTTTTGGTGAGCTCCAGGTTGATTCATAGCTATACTGAGTCCTTGGTAAATTCATTTTGGAACTGTATTGTAGTTAAGGTTAAATGGGTCTATCCCGACCTACTCTAAGGTTTTCTATCTTTTAGAAGCTTTTTAGATCTATGTATATAGTTTAGTTGCGCCTTAAAGAGTTGTGGCCTCAACGACCAAGTCTTGTATAGTTTTGGGTCTACTTATGTTGGTTCATATCGCTGCATCCTATGTGAACTTGTCACACGATTGTTATAATTATATGCATATTAAGCACAGGTTACAGATTGGTACTCTCAGGACTTTAGGGCATCGCGTGTCTGTCTGTCTTAGTGGGATTTAAGGTGTGACACCATTGGAGGTGAGCTTAGCTCAAGCTAGAAGATGGGTTTTCCACTGATTTCTTCTCCAGTTTTTATGGGTCTTCAATCAATAAGGTATGGTAACTCTTGATTCTTGGATAACTTTTTATTCAAGGAGTTCATCAAAGATTTTCCAAAGAGTTTCTATGATTAAACTTCCCAATTTCCAATCTAAACATGGGTTCATTGTCAAATGGTTTTCAAAGACATTTAATGATAAATTACTGAAGGTTATTAAGATGATTTTCAATGTGATTCCTTGAAGAACCCTTGATCTCCCTAATCTCTCAATTTGATAAAGAGGGTTTTGTGATCTTGGTTGGATGTTAATGGAATTATGCATAGATTGCGATGTATTGTTTAATGCTATTACTATACTTATCTATTGATTATGTATTGTTGAGGATTGATCTACTGTTATTGTTTAATGCTTGATCATGGCTTGGAGAAGATGGGTTTTGAGGTGTGACACCATTGGAGGCAAGCTCAAGCTCAAGCTAGAAAATGGGTTTTCAACTGATTTCTTCTCCAATTTTTATGGGTCTTCAATCAGTAAGGTATGGTAACTCTTGATCCTTGGATAACTTTTTATTCAAGGAGTTCTATCAAAGAGTTTCCAAAGAGTTTCTATGATCAAAGTTCCCAATTTCCAATCTAAACATGGGTTCATTGTCAAATGGTTTTCAAAGATATTTAATGATAAATTACTCAAGGTTATTAAGATAATTTTCAATGTAATTCCTTGAAGAATCCATGATCTCCCTAATCTCTCAATTTAACCTATAAAGAGGGTTTGTGATCTTGGTTGGATGTTAATGGAATTATGCTTAGATGCTATGTATTGTTTAATGCTATTACTATACTTAGCTATTGATTATGAATTGTTGAGGATAATACTAATGATAATAAACAGAATGCAGAAGCTAAATCATAATTTAAACTGAAAAGATGGGGAATACCCATATACTATAAGTGAGATAAATGAAATATTGATGAGTTTAATACAAAGAAACTATCACCTCAATACTAAGCTTAAACTATATCTGAAATAATCCTCTAAATGACTAGAAATGCTGACACAAGCCTCAGCTAAGTCTAGAAAAAATTGAAACTAAATGACTAAAAGAATGAAATGAACTCATGACTATTGTCCTCGGAGAATGAGGACTCACTACAGAATCTGCTGAACTGGAGATAGGGAATTGATCTATGCGTGATCTAGATGTTGAGAACCTGAACCTAAATCACAAGAAGATGTAAAACACCTATGCGTCAGTACTTGAATGTACTGAGCATGTAGAATAGAGTGAAGCTGAAATAAAACATAAATGAACAAGCACAAAGATAAATTTGAACATGATATACTGAATTCTGAGCTAACTGGATGCAATGACCAAATTAATAACATGCTAAGACTAAATGATAACTGAATTGTAAATATGGTCAATGCACTAGAGTCCGACTGACTGTGAGAGCTACTAATAACCGATAATAAAACACATGAGCTTAATATGGAGTCTGATGTATACGCCCCATCGAGAGGACCCAATATACCTTTGCAGAGGTATAAAGGCATGCTGGCGAGATCACTAAACTGATGCCCACAAAGGGGACTTACAACCTACTCTGCTATTAGTTCTGGGACTAATTGGGTACGCTGAACCCTAGTCCAACTCGGTATTATGCTACTCCCAATGAATCATGTAATTAACTGATTATGACTGAGTTTATGTAAATATTGGATAGCTCAAAACTGAACATGAAAATTGAGAATGCAACAATTAATTTGGTAATTATGCATTTATAACTGAGGCATGAGTAATTGAAATATCTAACCTAGCATGTGTAATTCAAGAACTAAAGAAATAAATAGCAAGGGTTCTAAAATTCATGCGATAAACAGAATAGTAACACTGAAATTTGATTTGGAACATATATTTAATAAATTCATGAAATTCTGTTGTATATCTAGAAACCCTAGGTTTAATCATGAAAAGAATCAAGAATTTGACTGAAAAATAGGGACCTAATGGGTAAAATAAAGGAACCCACTAGTGAAATTCCACATACCTGGTGATGAAATCCACTGAGAAATATTTAGATTTCGGGGCTGGAACTGCTGGAACCTTGCTGCTTTATTGAACTAGGGCTCTTGACCTTTTTATCCTCTCTTGCTTCTAATTTTCTAAGTTTTTGATTAATGATTTGACTAAGGTAAGTTTTAGTTATGTTTCCAGGCTTTAACTGACTATAATCTGATGATTTAGGGTCAAAACGACGTATCTTAGGGTTTAAACAAAGTGGGAAAAGATCAAAAGACCCCTGAGTTAATTGCTGTCAAACCAAATGATGACCTGGACTGACGGGCCGTAGGTTGGGTCTGTTCGACAGGCCTTCACTAAAACGGGCATAACTTTTTACTCAGAGGTCTGATTTTAGAAAACTCGATGGCTATGGAAAGCTAATTTGATTATATGTCATTTCCATAGGTCATGGAGCATCTAATTCATTTTTTTGATAAGAGTTATGATCTGTCCGTCGTTTGACACTTGGTCAAATTTTCTGGGCTGCGTTTTGGGACAGTTTCAGTCACAAACGATAGATGTGCAGTACGGGCCGTGGGTCGGGCTATGGTCCATCGATGGTAACCGTCGATTGCACCTGGAGATTTGTGAAAAGCTGATTTCTGGCCTTGAGGGCATTAGATGTAAAGTGAAATGTATTATGAAGATCATGAGTATGAAGGTGTACCATGAAGGTTATGTATATACTCCTCAATGTTAGTATCATAATTAAGGTGTAATGTGAAGTATAATGTGAATGAGAATGTTAGGGTAAGATGTATGGTCTACATGCTTGATTGTGATAAGTACTATGGTGGAAGTACTATGATGGAATGACCCGTACATGAATGTGTGTCTTATACATGTTAGACACACATTCATGTAGGGGTCATGAATGTGTTCTGATCCGTTGAAGGGAGGTTTCCTCAATAACAATGATGTTGCTATTATGTAATCATGCGGTCCCCATGCATAACTATGAGTATGATATGTTTCTGGTGTCAATTGAAAGGATAATTCTAATCGGCACCTTTAATCTTATTATGCATGAAAAGTATATGACTAGTGAAGTAAGAACATGTGTTGTCTAAAGGTGTTTATGTGCCCCCATAGGAACCTTAGATAGTGGATCCAACTATATGTTATTATGATGTTAATGTCCTAGCTTGCCAAGTAAGATGCCCTCCTTTCGGTGTGAGGGGTTGACCCTGGATTCCATATTAGCTCATACGGTCTATGTCGGTTATGGTGAAGTTTACTGAATATTAAAAGGAACAATTGAAAGTAAGAAGACCATGTCTCTGTCTCTGTCTGTCTGTCTCTCTCTCTCTCTCTCTCTCTCTATATATATATATATATATATATATATTGCACTAGTAGACTTTGATTTGGGGTTATGAGTTAGGTGTTATGATGTATTGATGAAATGAACTCCAAATATATAATGTTTACTATGGTTTCATTATGGTGATATTTATAGTATGGACTTGTATGTTTTCTTGAGATGTCCATAAAGACCAAATGGATTATGACTATGATGTAGTAAATGAATGAGTTCTTATATAAGGTCTATTAAGTATGTGGGTCTTATGTCTAAGGTTAAATGAGGTTACTTCATAGGAACACTTGGCGTGAACAGTATTATGGGATGCTACTTGCACATTGCACTAGTGTGAGGTGATGGTTGTTATGTGCAGTTTATGTTTCATGACGTGCTATGTCCTTATGAATGTGTGTAGTTAAATTGAAGAAGGTTGTATGAATGTTCACCCTTGGTGACATTAATAGGACACTATTGACGCATTGCCCTAAGTATTACTTAAGGATTTCTTTAGGTAAAAGAGTTAAGGTTAAAAGGAAAGATAATGTATTGGAAATATTGACTATGTCTTAAATGTGATAAATGTTTATGTGTTGTTGTGAATGATATCCATGTCTAATATAATGTATGTAAACTATTGTGCTTATTGTATCAAATACTTATGAAGTTTTACTACATAAGACATGATGCATGGTTTCTAACTAAATGTCCTCTTTAAAAGCATGTTTTTGCATAGTTATCTACTTAGTGCATTCTTGTACTGATACCATCTTCTTCATTTTTCTTACACCAAGTGTAGATGGATCAGACTACTGGATCTTTCCTTGGATGAAGAGTCTGGATAGCTATTCCCATGTTCGAGTGTGTCCTTAATGACTCAAGGACCTTCATGTCAAGAGTTTACTTTAAGTTCATGTAATAGTATAAAAATTTTCTTTGTATGTAAAGGGTCGTGTCCCTATTCTATTAAAGTCATGTCTAAGATGGAAGGACGAGACTTAGTGTCCTAACTATGTACTAATGGTTAATAAATGAAGTGACTTTTTAGTTTTGTCTTATATTACGAAAACTTTTTAATTCCGAACTAGTTTTATGATAATGCGATGAATGAATGCTAAGGGATTGTATAAGGTCTCCGAGAGGTCAAGTATGTCGTGTTACATCTAGGGGTTACTCCCTGGTCATGAAAAATTTTGTATCAGACAATGAGGTTATGAAAAAGATCTTAGGGTTCAAAGTCTCATAATGCCACGTCTAGTAGAGTCTTGTTGATCGGTGTGAGTCGCGACACATCTATGAGCAAGAGACTATCACACGATAGAAGTTTTATTTTCTTCATTACTTTTGTGTTGTGTCGTAAAGCTTAACTCTATACGCTCTCTTATTTCCCTTTGTCCGGTGTCTTCTAGATCTAATTGCTTGGAAGGGGTGATGTCTTAAGGCTTGAGGGAGAAAAAGGTGAGTTTTGATTCTTATTATGGTTTTGTGACTAATGAGTATATGTGAAGGTGGATTTGGAAGGTATCGTGTGATGCCCAATTATTGCTATATGTGACCTAGGAGATTTCAAACATTATATTGAGAATGTCGTATTGTGATGTAGTTCTAGCATGATAAGAGTTGTCATGGTTAAATGAAGTCCCTCTTTTGGATAATGAGTTACTTTATGGTTATGTGCAATGATAGTATAAAGTTATGGTGTAGACTTGAGGAGTTTTGGAGGAATGTGGTAAGTAGTGTGAGTTGAAAGTTGCTTTTTGTATGAGTAATGCTTTATGATTGTCCTTGTGTGGATTGAAGTTCTTGTGTAGGCTTACTCCTAAGCGAGGACGAAGGGATTTTATTCCATGAGTTGGGATAGTGTTTGGCTCTAAGGTTGACTTGAAGGGTAGCATGAGCTCTTTATTCATAGGGAGAAAAAAGGAACTGATGTTGACTAACTTTAAAAAGGTTAGTTGTCTTTATAGATTGATTTTAAGAATGGTAATTAGAAGAGAGCAAACTAGGCATGGCGGGTTTCAAAATTACACCAAAGTGATGATAAGGTATGATGTGTTAAAGAGTTAACTAAGTTCATCCCAAGTGTGGGATAATGTGCCTAGATGGTAAGGTTTTCCCTTAATGTTCCTACATTTAGTTTCCTTGAACTTTTCCATGTTTAGAACCACTTTGAACAATGCATATGAATTGGAGTGACTTAGAAACTCATTATTTGATTCCTTTAAATTCTCACCTAATGGAGTGTAGTGAAAATTTAGTGAGAAATGGTTCCTCCTTCTAAATGGAACGAGGTGATGTTTAAAAGAGTTTGTCTAATTCTTAAATGCCAAGAGGGGAATGTTGTGCATGATTAGTAAGGTAAGTAAGTTAAAATCCTCTTGAGTGAGATAAGTTGCCCTTTGATGGGTTTACCTTAAGTGGTGGATGATGATTTGAGTAGTAGAATTGTTAATATCCCTTATCTTTTCCTTTCATTCTTACTTAAGAATGAAACCAACGAGTTCCTATGTCAGCGCCCCTAACCCTAGGTGAGGCGAACAAGTACCTTATGAACACATGCTTTCCAAGTAATCTATCATGAGAAAGTAAACTACTATGCAGATTACTAATGAAGCTTCATATACAATAAATTTTGACTAGCTGAACCGCTATATGTGACAAGTGAAAATATGAATACAGATGATAACTTTACAATGTCCACAAAGCCTCTACTGGAATCCGTGAAAGAAAATACGCATAGTAAAGACTCGGCAAAGCCCCGAACAATCTGGAGCTAAAATCTACTTGTTGAGTATTTGTACCTGCTGCATGAAATACAACATCCCCAATAAGGGACGTCAGTACAAAAGAATGTACTGAATATGTAAGGCATAATACAACCATATGTAACATGAGAGCTCAAGTGAAACCAAATACCAATAGATAAGGATTAGAGACAACCTTCGCTTTGTACTTTGTGGAATTGTGCATGTTACATTCTTTTCTTTACTTTCCTGTACTTTATAATCTTTATACAACATATGATACAAATGACCAGCTGATCAGCAGTAGAAGAGGATGATTCATGCTAGGCATTTTAAACCCTGGGATGCTGTCCTCATAATTCTACAAATTGTTATTGGCCCATGCTAGGTTTTCTCCCCTGAGCTGCCACCCTTCCATACCAATCAGGATCGACCCATGCTAGGCTTTCGCCCCTGAGCTGCCACCCTTCCATACCAATCGGGACTCGCCCATGCTAGGCTTTCGCCCCGGAGCTTCCACCCATAATCATACTGATTACTTCACTTACATTCTTTCATCTTTGAAATTGTTGTTTTTTAGTTCATAACTCTTTTGGAATTGTTCTTTAAATAATCATATTTCTTTTGAGATTGTTCTTTTTGATGTTCAAAACTTGTTTGTGATTATTGTTCTGGTGGTCATAATCCTTATTTAGATTTGGAACTACGAACCAGTAGTAGAAGACATATGAATATGAACTTATGATAATAACAATTACATGGGAAGCAAGTGTGACTTGAACGTAGTACTTAGGAGCTTATATGACTCGATAAGCATTTTAACATCAAAAATTGAAGCACATCCTGTGAGGACAATTAAACATTCAGCCAAGAGATTTGAACTCTATATGATACAAATAGAAGATGTTCATGCATGTGGAACCAAGGGGGGAAATAGGGCAGATACAACTTAAGGACATATACATATTCCAAGTAAGTACATATAAACGTACAATTGATCAAGTAGTGATTATGTGAGGTAACATTATTGTCTAACACAATGGGAGTAATAACAAGAAAGGGAACATATGAACGTGTGACAAGATGACATATCTATAAACAATTGAAGCAAGTTGGAAAGATATGGGCAGATCTATATCCATCCTATAAACATATGTACCATGTGTAATCTAGGATCACTTTGACTTATATAATGGAAATACGTGCTAGGGGTACTTTGACAATGAAACAAGTTTAAATCTTGCATGCTAACACTTGGTAGAGTAAACACGCTCATTTTGGAGTAATTTCTGGAGAATAAGTAATATAAAGGAGATATGATAAGCTTGATGCTTTAGAGGCCATTTTGGACGTTTTCCCTTTAATAAATTGGGAAATAATATGGTTCTTTACTTTAAGAAAAAAGGTGCATCACCTACTTTCTCCTTTAAAATTCAGTTCAGTAATTCTAAGTAGGTGCATCACCTACTTGCTCCTTTTAACTTAAAATTCAGTCCACTAATTCTAAGTAGGTGCATCACCTACTTGCCCTTTTTCACTTAAAATACAGTCCACTAATTTTAAGTAGGTGCATCACCTACTTGTCAACTACAAGCATAGTTTAGTCAAGCAAGCACCTCAATTATTTTACACCATGTTCCACATCCTAAATTCTTTACAAGAACGTAACACTAAATACACACTTGACCACTTTCACTTTTATATTGAATACCGCCCTTAATATCCCGAGTTTGAATTGTTTTTTAGTTCAATTATTCATATATGTGTTGGAAAGCATGGGGTATTACAACTTCAAACATATTCTATTGTCACCAGTCGCATGGGAAACCGAGTCCATAACTATACCACAAGGAAACTTTTAAGCGACATATACATAGAACTAGTTCACATAGAATACGAGGTGTTACATAACCTTCCAATCTACTTTAAACCAACACTAATCATATATGAAACATAAACCTAAATTACACATGGTATAAAGGGAAAACGTCCAAAATGGCCTCTAAAGCATCAAGCTTATCATATCTCCTTTATATTTCTTATTCTCCAGAAATTACTCCAAAATGTGCGTGTTTACTCTACCAAGTGTTAGCATGCAAGGTTTAAACTTGTTTCATTGTCAAAGTACCCCTAGCACGTATTTCCATTATATAAGTGAAAATGAACCTAAATTACACATGGTACATATGTTCCATGGGTTGTATATACGATCTGCCCATATCTTGCCAACTTGCTTCAATTGTTTATAGATATGTCATCTTGTCACACGTTCATATGTTCTCTTTCTTGTTATTACTCCCATTGTGTTAAGACAATAATGTTACCTCACATGATCACTACTTGCTCAATTGTACGTTTATAACTTACTTGGAATATGTATCATCCTTAAGTTGAATCTGCCCTATTTCCCCCTTGGTTCCACATGCATGGATATCTTGTATTTGTATCACATAGAGTTCAAATCTCTTGGCTGAATGTTACATTGTCTTCACTGGATGTGCTTCAATTTGTGATGTCAAAATGCTTACCGATTCATATAAGCTCCTAAGTACTACGTTCAAGTCACATTTGCTTCCCATGTCATAGTTATTATCGTAAGTCCATATTCATATGTCCTTCTACTACTGGTTCGTAGTTCCAAATCTAAATTAGGATTATGACCACCAAAACAATAACCACAAACAAGTTCTGAACATCAAAAAGAACAATTTCAAAAGAGTTATGATTATTTGAAGAACAATCCCAAAAGAGTTATGAACTGAAAAACAACAATCTCAAAGATGAAAGAATCTAAGTGATGTAATCAGTATGATTATGGGTGTGGCATCTCAGGGGAAAAAGCCTACCATGGGCCGATCACGACTGGTATGGAAGGGTGGCAGCTCAGGGGCGAAAGCCTAGCATGGGCCGATCCTAATTGGTATGGAAGGGCGGCAGCTCAGAGGCAAAAGCCTAGCATGCGCCGATCCCAATTTGTAGAATTATGAGGACAACATCCCAGGGTTAAAATGCCTAGCATGGGTCATCCTCTTCTACTGTTGATCAACTGGTCATTTGTATCATATGTTATATTATAAAGTACAGAGTAGTAATGAAAGAATGTAACATGCACGATTCCACAAGTACAAAGCAAAGGTTGTCTCTAATCCTTATCTATTGGTATTTGGTTTCACTTGAGCTCTCCTGTTACATATGGTTGTAATATGCCTTGCATATTCAGTACATTATTTCGTACTAACGTCCCTAATTGGGGACGCTGCATTTCATGCTACAGGTTCAAGTACTCAACTAATAGATTTTTCCAATAGAAGCACATTATAATCAACGGATGTTGGTGAGCTCCAGGTTGATTTGGAGCTTTGCCGAGTCTTTACTATGTGTATTTTCATAGTGGTACCATCATGGATTCCAGTAGAGGCTTTGTGGACATTGTAAAGTTATCATCTGTATTTATAGTTTCACTTGTCACATATAGCGGTTCAACTAGTCAAAATTTGTTATATATGAAGCCTCGTCAGTAATCTGCAGAGTAGTTTACTTTCTCGTCATAGATTACTTGTAAAGCATGTGTTCATAAGGTACTTGTCCGCCTCACCTATGGTTGGGGGCTGACAAAAACACTATCCTTGGGCTTAAATGTCAACTTTAAAGATTATTACCGGAATAATAAATTTTTATGTAGTAATTCTTGTACCTTTTTTTCTAATTTTCTTTGATATTATTCCTCTAGGCTTGGTGACGGGAACACCCTCTGGGTCCGGCTCTACGGCACACACAGTCTAAGCTAATTCAATGGAAATTAGGGCTTGCCAATGTCTAAACCGGGAATTATACGGTTACCCTACTTCAAGGAATAAAAATAATAATATAAGTGAAAAAAGAACTACAACTACCAAACGCCAAATTTACCACCTCGACCGTAACCTAAGTTTCGACGTCGTCCGTCCAAGTACAGCATAAGGGCTTAGCCGCTCCTACACATACCTTTCCCAGCCAACTTGACTCTGATACCAATTGAGGGGACGGACCAAGTTCCAGGACGAAATTATAAGAAAAATTTGGCAGAGTAACGGAAAGGAGCAAGAACAAGCAAAATCAAACTTAAAGAAAGAGAAGAACAAAAAGGCAATACACAAACTTAAAACAAAACTTTAAAATTTAAAACATAACAACAACCAATTATAAGTACAGAAAGTTAGTACTTACAAAATTTTATTGATTTAGTGAAGTAGAGAACATGGATGGGAAATGGAAATGGAAATATGGAAAAACGGGAGAAAGTGTAGAGAGGTTTTCAAAGTCAGTTAAATTTTTTGAATGCCCTCTACTGATACAAGTTGAAAGCCTTACATAGGCCTCGAAAGTGCTGATTAATCTAACTTATTATGCTATCTATTTTACATGCGTGCACATACTAATATACATTATTATTTTTGCATGTAACTACTTACTCTTACACATATCTAATAATATTTTTTTCGTGGTCATGTAGCTGCACACGTAGCTTTGTTGCATGTATATCTTCTTGTGTTGATTGTGGGAAAGTCTTTATATCAAGTCCTTTGTCACTTTGTTGCTTGAACTTTAACTCTTGTGTGGTCCACAAGTTTGTGGAATTGTACACATAGTGAATGTACTTGCTTTGTCCAAAGCTGAATTTTGTGATAATAATCTTTGAAACTTGCTATTTCTTTACATTTAACTTCGCATGGTATATCCTCTGATGTGGGGTCCATTCCTTGTTAATTCTTTTGTTTATGTCATAACGTGTTGGCAATTTCTTTTAATTAGGAAGGTAATTTTTGTGCTATTCCTTGTGTAGATCTAATTATATTTTCGTTGCTAAGGCAATATGTAATAATTTATATTTTTATTTAGTATCAGTGTTGAGGTTTAAATTAGGCTTCCTTGAACCTTCTTTTTAATCTTTCTTTTGGGTTTGTCATAATTCCTTCGGAGTGATGAACTATTATCTTATTATTTCGGACACCTGATGCCCAAATTTTAACTGTCTTTATTAAATATTTGATCCTTTGTCGTTGAGTTGATAATACCTGTTGATTTTCTAATATATTGCTCAATTTGAATGTATCTTGTTAAGAGAAACTTATAATACCTTCGGGTTTTGCGGGGATTTTCTATCTCCTCATAATTTTTGTTGGTGTAGTAGGGCTTCCATAATTTTTATATTTGTAGTATTTGATAGTCCCTTTAACACTTGTTGACCTGTAATCAAATCGGTAACACTGTTGACCTCTATTGCTCTTTATTCAAAGAAATCTTTGACTTGTTTGTATGGTTAAACAATCTTCATCTTGTGACTAGCAAAAGAAGTATAAGAAGGATTTTTTATTTTTTGTTATTCCTGGTCTCATTAATTCCCTGGAAATTCTTTTTAAAAGTTTTGGGAGATTTTTTCCCTTTATTTCGTTGATAATAAAAATGGATATTTTATGAAAAATGTATGTCTGTGTTACAGTCATTGTTCAAATTTTTTACTTATTGAAAGAGGGTAACTCCTAGTGCTGAAAAAATTTAGGAGGAAGAGAAGGTTAACCTTTATTGTAAGTTTGAAAGTGAATTTAATTGAAATATATTTTAATATTTTATGAAATTACTTTCATCTTTTGACATAGTATTTAGGTAAGGGAAGATAAGATTCTTTTGCACTCTGGTATAGATGCCATCTAATTGGGAGGTATAATGCTTTATTTGAGTTATGAAAGGAATACCTAATATAATTTCTTCATTTATGTCATTGGTTATCGTGAAATCATTTATGATACCAATTTAATTATTGCATATGTAAGCATTTCATAGTATATAATTTATTTTAAGCTTTTCCCTTATTGTAGAGAATAATTAGGTAGTGCGTTTATCTAAACATTTTGAGGAATTAGTCCTTCAATAATGCAAGTTTGATATGCGCCTGTATCGAATAATGCAATTTTATGAATGATATAATTCTTATCTATAACTAATGTGATAGATATGTGGTAGCTATATGATCGAATGATCGTAATTGTATTAATTCCTAATTTCCAAAGAGGTCTCACGAGAGATTCTACTTCTTTTGATGTTTCTTCTGGTTCTGATATACATTTTTCCGGTTCTTGTTTGGGTGGAAGATTTTAAATGTTTTATTAGTAACTGACTGGATTTCTAAAGTGTTGAGTCTCTACTTAATTTCATTTACTGATATCTTATTTGTATTATCTAGGCCTGAATACTTTATAGAGTTGTTTCAGGTCTAATTGATTGTTTAAATTTATTCAAAACAGTTATTATATCAAAGGACTTGATAGTCCTATTATCTGATTGTTTATCAAGAACTAAATCTCTTAAGCTGATTAAGTACCTTTTCTTGAAATTAGGATCCTCAATATGATATCTATCATATGAAAAAACGTTTCTTTATTACTAGTGATGACATTTATAGAATTAAGATCCTCAATATGATCTATGATATCAAAAAAAACATTTTTTTACTACTAGTGATGACATTTATAGAATGATTCTTGCATGTGCAAATTGCACTGCCACATTCACAAGAGTCTGCAGACTTACCATCATTAGAATCATAGGCTATATTTAGCTGATCTTCAACGTAAGATTTTCAACTGGAGGAAGGGTTATTATTTTCTATGATAGAATACAACTTATCCTTAACTTCTTCTTCTAATTCTAACATATTAATTTTGTCTTTTTTTTTATTAGTGGCTGGACAGTCTTTGGCTTGATGTCCCATTTTATCACAGCCCTAACATCTTTCAATGTTGTTTGGTTTAAATAATTTTTCCTATGGTCATGATGAGCCTTTTTTTTTTTGTAATGATGAGGTTTTTCTGATTTATGGTCATTCTTATGGCTTCTTTTAATTCTTTTAGAAGCCTCTTTTGATGGGGCAGATAGTTTAGTATAATCAGGTCCTCACAAAAATTTCCTAGTTCGTTTTGTGATATTTTACAATCCTTTTTTAGTTGATTTTTAAGTTTCATATTTGTACATAATTCTAACCCATTAATGTTTATAAAACTTATGAGGTCACAATAGTTTATTTGATTATAAGGAGTTTTCCTTCAAACCTATCCTTTAATTTTATCCAAACCTTTTCAGCAAATAACGTTGGTAAACCACTAATAAATTTTTCTTTTCAATAGTCATATTGCAGTCTTTGCGAATCATAACTTTGTCTATGAAGGTATCTTTACACCATACCCATTTCATGTAATTTATTATATATTTGATGTTCTGCGAGTCCATCAATATTTCATTCTGCAATCTCACTTTCAGAGTTGGAAGTATGTGATAGAAATTCGTTTTCTTCATACTGCATATCCGTAACGGAAGGTTTCTTGTAATAATTCTTTTTGATGGAATAATTAGAACCTAATTTATCAATTTCATTATCATTTTCTTTGGATAAGGTGTTTATGACCTTGGACATTAGTTTTTAATTAATTATTCCTACAAGTTCATCAGTAATTTCAAGTTTCTCTTGAAAGTTAGAAAATTTATCTTTGAAGAGTTCAGGTAATTTAAATATTGGGTGAATTTCTAAGTCTTTATTTTTATTCATATAGGAAGGGCTTGGATACTTAGTATCCGATTTATTATTAGCTTTTAAGATTTGATCAGATAATACGTAAAGTAGTTGTTTTGTTGTAATATTTTATTTATATCCTTATTTGTAGGATCACCTTTTATGCCTATTATTTCCATTTTAAAGGGTGAGGCAGTAATTATTATATTCTCTATTAGTAAAGTAATTTCTTTTAACGGAGGAATCTTAGACTCAACTATTTTATTATTTTTATTAGTGTACCATTTATTAACGAGCATGTTTAATGACTCTTTTTGGTCATCTAATTTTTAGGTGTATTCAAACTATTTAAAAAAATTCTATGTACTTTTTAATCTCTTTATATCACTGAACCATTTATTTCTAAAGGCTTTTCTTTCTGATAAAGAATATCTTTGTATATACTATTCTTTTTTTCATGGAATTGTATTGACTAGTCTAAAATTTATCTAATTATTTAATATATGGTTCAAAAGGTGCATATAATCTAATCATGCATAAAGCATCCTTTACTTCTTGAATTTTACTATTAGTGGGATTAGTATATTTTATGGGTTTAGAATTTTTAATTTCATATTCTACTTTGGAAATAGTTTCTGAGAAATCTACCCCCTTTAATTTTTTATCTATCTTCTCTAAGGATATTTCATCTTCCTCCTTAGTTATGGAGAAGGAAGGTCTAGAAAATGACATTCTTTTACTTTTAGAGATTTGATTATAAGATTGGGATCTTACAAATTTTAAATTTATTGATCCATCTGGAAATTGAATTACTTGGTCAATATGTGGATTTTCTTCTATAATTTCTGGCTCTATTATGGAGTCAAAATGTCAATCATCTTTTGTTAATATGTCATCCCATTTTATCATTATGGTTATAGTTTACTTCCATGAGAATGGTAACTGCTTTATTACTTATCATTTTAGCTCTAGGGTCTAAGTCCCTATGCTGTCCTTGGGCGGACGGCATCGAAACTTAGGTTGCGGTCGGGGTGGTAAGTTCGGGTTTGGTAGTTGCTTTTCTTCTTCAACTTATCCTCTAAGTTTTATTCCTTGAAGTGGGGTAATCGGATAATTTCCAGTTTAGACGTTGGCAAGTCCGTACTTTCTGTTGGATTGGCTTAGACTGTGTATGTCGTAGAGCCAGACCCGGAGGGTGTTCTCGTCGCCAAGCCTAGAGGAATAAAATCAAAGAAGGTTGATGAAAAAGATAACAACAATTACTACACAACAAATTATTATTCCGGTAGTGATTTTTAAAGTAGACATTTAAGCCCAAGGATAGTGTTCTTCTCTCTGCTAGATACTCTGTACTGTATAATTATTCATGTCTACTCTACCATGTGTAGAAGACTTAGAATATACAATATTGACTACCATAAAAGGTAACAAAATAATAAGGATACTACTTTAGTAAAATCCATTAAAAATTTTAAAAATTGTATTATCATGATTCATTTAGATGAACCTTTTGAACTAGATTTTAATTATTTACATAAACTCTGGACTAGTCCGGAAAACTCTATTAAAAAACAATGGTATATACAAACAAAGATATTCTCTATCTGAAAGAATAACCTTTAGAAATAAATAGTTTAGTGATATGAGAAGGTTAAAATTTAATATAGAGTTTTTTTAATGGTTTGAATACACAGGAAAATTAGACGACCAAAATGAGTCGTTAGAAATACTTATTGGTAAATGGTATACCACTAATAATAAGGTAGTTGAATCTAAAATTCCTCCTTTAGAAGACATTAACACCTACGAATGGTAGAATTGTTACTACCTTACCTTTTCAAATAAATATAAATAACACTAAAGAAAGTAGAACAATTCCTTCCTACAAGGATAAAACTAAAAATCTAGAAACTCATATAATATTTAAACTACCAGAATTTTCTAATATTAAATTCCTTGAGTTTCAAGAGAAGTTTGAAATCACGAATAATAATAAAAACTAAAATCCGATTAAAAACAACTAATCCTTCATTCAAAAGCAATGAAAATGATATTAATAAAATAAGCTCTAATTATCCTACAAAAAGAATTATTCTTTTCCAGATTTACAATACGAAGAAAATGAGAGTTTATCTCATACTTCGCATTCGGAAAACTAATTAGCTGAATGGAATATTGATGGACTCATAGAATGTCAAATTTATGATGAAATAGGAATAATCATTACGGCATATGATGAAATTACCTACTATAATTACAGCTTGATTACCAGCACAGTAAAGGATAATTTTAAAAGAAAAATCCGTTATAAACAATTAACCTATGGTAATCTCATAAGTTTTATAAATATTACTAGATTAGAAACAAGTATAAAACTTAAAAATCAATTAAAGAGGGTTAAACATCGTCGTAAAAATTATAACGATAAACACGACGAACCCCATTATTACAAAAGAAAATCTAGATTAGTTAATAATGACATTAATGTGTGTTGGAACTGTGGAAAACACGGATACCATGTGAAGAATAATCAGGCCCCTAATAAAATGAAGGATACGATAAATAGGTTAGAACTAGAAGATAATATTATAGATAAATTATACTCGATTCTTAATAAAAATCACACTAGTTCCAAAAGACATTATAATAGAGATAACCAACTTAACATAAAGGATAATTCTAAAAGTAATAAATCAACATACAGTGGATGTAAGGGTGCAGATTGCACCTATCAGAACCTCTCCATCAATGTCATTAGCAGTAGCAGTAAAGAAGTTTTCTTTGATATAATTGAACATATCGAAGATCAAGACTGTAAGAAAAATATTTGAGAGCATAAAAGGATATAATTCTTAATCAACAAATAAATAATCATATTGTTAAACCCTTTACTATGACCAATAGAGAACAAAATTCTGAAAAAACACTTCAAGATCTTCAAACAAAATTAATACATGTATAGAAAGAAATTAAAATAATCAAACAAAAATTTAACACTTAAGAAGAAATATCCACCAAAAGTCAAAGTTTACAATCGGAATTTGAACCATTAGAAATAACTCAAAAAATAAATTGAGTAGTCAATACTATTGCAATAGTTAAAGCCCATAGCTATCATATACCCATTACTTTAGTTATTGAAAAAAATTATTCTATTCAAAAAAATTGCTTTATTAGATACTGGTGCAGATCAAAATTGCATCATTGAAAGAATTATCCCTACTAAGTATCTTGAAAAAAGTACTACTCGATTATTCTCCGCAACAGGAGAAAGACTTAAAATAAATTATAAACTCCACAAGGGAATATGTAACAATGTAATTTGTTTCATAAATTATTTTGTAATAACTAAAGACATAAATGAAGAAATAATTTTAGGCACTCCCTTTATAACACAACTAAATTTTGTATACGGCTACCCTAGATGGAATTCACACCACTATCTTAAGAAAAAGGATTATCTTTCGTATATCAAAAAGGGAAAGTGACCATATAAAAAATAAATATATCTTTAGAATAAGTCTACTCTCAAGATAAAAAGAATTCAATCCTCTTTAAAAAAATCCGGAAGTAGAAGCTAAAATTAAAGGCTTGCAAGATGAAATAGAACGAGAAGTTTGCTGATTTTCCTAATGCATTTTGGGAAAGGAAAAAACATGTTGTCGAATTACCTTATATTGATTCAACGAAAAGATTAACCCCACTAAGGCAAGACCCATTCAAATGAACGCCGAATTAATGGAATATTGTAAAAAAGAAATTAATGACTTGCTTGCTAAAAAAATTATTAGACCATCCAAGTCACGTTGGAGTTGCTGGGCCTTTTATGTTAATAATAGTGCCAAAAAAGAAAGAGGTTCCCCAAGGCTAGTTATCAATTATAAGCCCCCTAATAAGGTATTAAAATGGATTAAGTATACCATGCCTAACAAATATGATCTTCTTAAGAGAACTTACAAAGCAAATATTTATAGTAAGTTTGACATGAAATCAGGATTGTGGCAGATACAAATCGCCAAAAAAGACAAATATAAAACAACCTTCAATGTCTTTTGGACAATACGAATGGAATGTAATGCCTTTCAGACAAAAAAATGCTCCGTCTGAATTTCAAAATATCATGAATAATCTATTTAATCAGTATAGTCATATTTCTAGTCTACATAGATGACATATATAAATATTTCGAAGATATTGATCAACACTTTAAACAGCTCCACGCCTTTTTAAAGGTTGTTAGGAAAATTGTAGTAATTGCTAAAAAGATTAAATTATTTCAGAGTTTCATTAGATTCCTTGGCCATGATTTATATCAAGGAACCTATAACCCTATTTGTAGATCCATAGAGTTCTCATACAAATTTCCGGATGAACTAATACATAAAACACAACTCCAGAGATTTTTAGGGAGTCTCAATTATGTTGCTGACTTTATTCCTAATATTAGACAAGTTTTTAAGCCTCTTTGTCAGCGCCTTAAAAAGAATCCAGAGCCGTAGGGATTAACCACACTAGTGTAGTCCGAAAAATAAAACTAGTAGTCCAAAAACTCCCATGTCTAGGTATACCACACCGAGAGGCCCTTATGATAGTAGAAGCAGATGCCTCAAATATAGGGTATGGAGGCAGGCATACTTAAACAAAAAATTTCCATAGGGATCCACTGAACAATTAGTGAGATTCACCTCAGTACTATGTATTAACCAAATTTCAAGATGATTTAATAAATAAAGAATTCTTACTAAGAGTCAACTGCGAAGTAGCCAAAGATATTTTTAAAAAGGATGTTAAAAATCTGGTTTCTAAATATATATTTGCCAGATGGCAAGCTTTATTATCTAGCTTTGATTTTGAAAAAGAATTTTTAAAAGGAGAAAATAATTCTCTACCTGACTTTTTGACAAGAGAATTTTTACAGGGAAATGATGAGACCAGTTTTATCGGGAATAAGGCCCCCGAGGCTCCAACTACAGACCTTCAAACCGACCAACTTGGCTCTGATACCAATGGAGGAGACGGTCTATGTTTCGGGACGGAATCTTAGTGAAAATTTGGCAGAGCAACGGAAGGGAGCAAGAACAAGCAAAATCAAATCTTAAACAAAGAGAAAAACAAAAAAAGGCAGTACACAAACTTAAAACAAAACTTTAAAATTTAAAACATACTAATAGCCAATTATAAGTAGAGAAAGTTTAACTTACAAAATTGTATTGTTTTAGGGAAGTAAAGAACATGGATGGGAGAATGGAAAATTTAGGGAAAATGGAGAGAATTGTAGAGAGGTTTTAAAAGTCAGTAAGATTTTGAATGCCCTCTACCGATACAAGTTGAAAGCCTTATATAGGCCTCAAAAGTGCTGACTAATCTAACTTATTATGCTATCTATTTTACATGTGTGCACGTACTAATATACAGTATTATATGAGAATCCTTCAACAAATCTCCTATAATACCCAGCCAAGACCAAGAAACTCCTTATATCTGTCGGAGATGTGGGTCTAGGCAAACTCTCCACCGCTTCTATCTTCTGAGTGTCAACTTTAATACCCTCACAGAAACAATGTGGCCTAGAAACGCCACAGACTTACGCCAAAATTCACACTTGGAGAACTTGGCATACAACTTCTTATCTCTCAGAGTCTGAAAAACAACCCTTAGGTGGCTAGCATGATCTTCTCCATTCCTTGAATAAATCAGTATGTCATCAATGAAAATGATGACAAACAGATCCAAATAAGGTTTGAAGACTCGGTTCATAAGATCCATGAAAGCTGCAGGTGCGTTAGCCAAACCAAAGGACATAACCAGAAATTCATAATGCCCATACATTGTTCTAAAAGTTGTCTTGGGAATATCACATTCTGTAACCTTCAACTGAGGTCAATCATGGAAAAGCAGGAAGCACCCTAAAGTTGATCGAAGAGATCAGCTATCCTTGGAAGAGGATATTTATTCTTGATGGTCACCTTATTTAACTGACAGCAATCTATAAACGTCCTAAGGGATCCATCCTTCTTCCTAACAAACAAGATCAGAGCACCCCAAGGTGAGACACTTGGTCGGATGAAGCGACCCTTAGGCACTGCTGAACTACTAGCCCACTCTATGACTGGCTCATTTGGACTCTAGAATTTGACAACTCGAGTTATGCAATCTATTGATGAATAACAGGCATGGAGCCAGTCCATACATAGAATGACATCAAAATTCATCATGTCTAACTCTATTGAATCAGCCATCGTACTTTTGTGATTGATGAAAACAGGACAATCACGATAGACACTTTCCGCTAGAATAGACTCCCCAACATGTGTAGAAACACCGAAAGGTTCACAAAGCTTTTCAGGGAGAATTTCAAACTGATTTGTAACATAAGGAGTTACAAAGGATAAAAGATTGGGCTCTGTTGCCCGGATTTTCACCACCTTTCTTATTATTAGGGCATTCTCTCATGAAGTAACCCGCTTGACCACACTTGAAACAATCTGTCTGACCATCCCGACAATTGTCAGGGTGGATTCTACCACATCTACCACAACAGAACTCCCAATACCCCTTTGTGACACATTCCCTTGAGATTGGGCCGGTGTAGCATTGGAGTGTTGCGAGTTATACTCACCTCTGTTTCTGGGCGCAAGTGCACTAGCAGATGATGGTGCATGCCCCTCTGATTTCTGGAATTCTGGTCGGCTCGAACCACCTTCCGATTGGCCAGACTCATTCCAGTCTTCGCCGTTTTGTTGCGGTATTCTTCTCTATCCTTCATCTTCTCTTCTTCAACTTGTTGAATGTATACCATCAGATTGGATATATCCATGTCACCTATCGACATGGCAGCCCTACCTTCCTTGCTTGAAGTACGACCAAACCTTGCAACAAACAAACTCATTCTGCTCCTCATGTCTTTCACCATCTCCGGAGCATAGCGAGATAGCTGGGTGAACTTCAACATATATTTATGGACACTCATGGAGTCTTGTCTCAGAGTAAGGAACTCCCTCACCTTGGCTACCTTCAGTTCACTGGAAAAGAACCAACCCAAGGCTTAGTTGAAGCAATCCAAACTTGGATATGGTGCATCCTCAGCCCTACCATCATTCCACTGATCGAACCATGTTCTGGCCACACCTTTCAGTTGGTATGCAACCAATTTAACCCTCTCAGCATCGGCCACATGCATTACCTCGTACACCTTCTTCAACTCCTCTATGAAGTTCTCCGGATCTTTAGTAGTGTTTGATCCGGTGACACTATGGGGATTCATCCTAAGGAACTCACAAATTCTCGAAGTGTCCTCCCCTTCTTGTCGACCTCCTCTCTGCTGCCAGACTTGGTAGGTCACAACCTTACTCAACATCCAAATAGCTTCCCGAAATTCAACATTGGTAACCTCTCCTTGATGTTGTGCCTCCGGTGCATTTGGAACCTCTTGTTCCTCAACATTCCTTCGTGGACGACCTCTGACTTCTCTTCTTGGAGGCAGGATGATCTGAAAATACGTGTAACCACGAATTAGAGGGAGACTATTAGATATAAACTCTTCGCACGATAAATGAAACATTCTTAAATGTCGCAGCCTCCTAATCATAGATGTGGCGCGCTTCACACCGATGACTAAGACTCTACTGACACAGCTTCATAGACTCCCTAGGACTTTTAAATTCTGTTTTGACATGAGTAAAACACAATAAAAGGAAAAGTACGTCATGTCATAACTTTGGCCAAAATGGCATTTGAGTCTTAATAACTGAAAACAACTCCAAACTGAAATACTATAGTCTACGAAGCCTCCAAATTGTCTAGAGAGGGATGTCGAGATAGACCCCACAACATCCTAAAAACTAAGCTAATATAGAAATGAAAAGGATGTCCTCCAGAATGCTAGGAGGCTCACCACAAACTCTGAAGCTCAATTTGGATCAACGAAGCGTTGTGTGCTGATCCTGGGTACCTGCGTCTGCATCATGAAACGATGCAGGCGAACTGTAATAAGTACATTGAATGTACGAGCATACGAGATGGAGATCTAAACAACGACTTAAGCTTGAAGGGATTATGTAACACCCCGTATCTAAAACAAACTAGAAATCAGCTTTTCAAAAATCTACAGGTGCAATCGATGGTTACCATCGATGGACCGTAGCTTGACCCATGGCCCGTACTGCTCATCCGTCGTTTGAGACTGAAACTCTCCCAGGACGCAGCCTTGAAAAATTGACTAACTGTCGATCCACAGACATACCTACAGTCCGTAAGTCAGACTACTGCCCGTAGTTTGTGTCCGTCGATCAACACCCCATTTACCCAGCCTCTGACAAGAACCACGATTGACCAGTACGTTTCGTAGATGGACCTACGGACCATAAGTGAAAATTAGCAGACAGTTGGGGGGGGGGGAATGTTGTTGGGTCAACCTCAACTGATCATAACTCTTAGCACAAAATGAATTAGGTATCCCATGACCTATGAAATGATAGATAATTGAATTAGCTTTCCATATCCACTGAGTTTACTAAAATCAGACATGCGAGTAAAAGTTATGCCCATTTTATTAAAGGCATGTCGAATAGACCCAACCTACTGACCCAAACGACGGACCGTCAATTGAACGACAGCCTGTCAGTTCAGGTTGTCGTTTGGTCCAACAGCAATTAACTCAGGGGTCTTTTGGTCTTTTCCCACTTTGTTCAAACCTAAGATACGTCATTTTGACCCTAAGTCATCATATTTTTGTCAGTTTAAGCCTAGAAATATTACTATAAAACTTACCTAAGTCAAATTACTAAATCAAAACTTAGAAAATTAGAAGCAAGAAAGGAGAAAAAGGTCAAGAACCCTAGTTCAAGAATGCAACAAGGTTCCATTAGTCCCAACCCCAAAATCTAAATGTTTCTCCGTGGATTTCACCACTAGGCATGTGGGATTTTACTAGTGGATTTCTTTCACCCATTAGGTCCATAGTTTTCAATCAGATTCTTGACTCATTAGACCTAGGTTTCTAGAACTTCAGCAGAATTTCATGAATTTATTATCTTTATGTTCCAATCAGATTATCATGTGATTACTCAAATTATTGCATGAATTTCAAAACCCTAGCTATGTATTTTTTTTAATTCTTGAATTACACATGCTAGGTCAATTATTTTAGTTAACCAATTAGTCCAAGAACTACAAGCCAAGTAAGTTGTAAGTCCCCTGTCACACCTCGAATCCCATTAAGATGGACAGGCCCGAGAGAACCAACTTGAAATCTGTTCTTACTATGCATATAAGTATAACAATCGTGAAAAGTTCACAAAGGGCGCAACGATTAAAACCAACATAAGTAGACCCAAAAAGTTATATACAAGACTTGGCCGTTGAGGCCACAACTCCTTAAGACATAACTGAGCCATGTACATACGTCTACAAAGCTTCTAAAAAGATAGAAGACTAGATAGAGTAGGTCGGGACGGATCCTACCTTACCCTTAACTACGATACAATACCAAATTTAATTTACCAAGGACTCAGTAAAGCTCCAAATCAACCTGGAGCTCACCAAAAGTATCTGAGTGTCGTATGCTCCTACTGAGGAGGTTTACTAGCTGGAGTACCTGTGCCTACGGCATGAAATGCAGCATCCCCAGTGAGGGACATCAGTACGAAAAAATGTACTGAATATGTAAGGCAATATAACAAATGTAATACGAGGGCTCAAATGAAACCAAGTATCAACATATGAGTGCATAAATCAAGAGAAAAGACCACCTTTGCTTACGTGAGATCATGTAAGTTAAATTGTTTTCTTTACTTTTCTGTATGTTATATTCTTTGTAGGGCATGTGATACAAGTGATCAGATGATCAATGGTAGAAGAGGATGACCCATGCTAGGCGTATTAACCCCCGGTATGAGGTCCTCATAATTACAAAATTTGGGATCGGCTCATGCTAGACTTTCGCCCCTGAGCTGCCACCCTTCTATATCAATAGGGATCGGCCCATTCTATACTTTCGCCCCTGAGCTGCAACCCTTATGTACCAGTTGGGATCGACCCATGCTAGGCTTTTTCCCCTGGGTTGCCACCCGTAATTATATAGATTTCTTCACTTAGATTCTTTAATCTTTGAGATTATTGTTTATCAGTTCATAACTCTTTTGTGATTGTGCTTTGGATAATCTTAACTCTTTTGAGATGTTATTTTTGTGTTCATAATCATTTTGGAGGTATGGAAGTACGACCAATAATAGAAGACATGAAAATAATACTTCAAGGCAATAACAACGACATAAGGAGTTATGTAACATCAACACATTACTTTAAGAGCTTAATGACACAATTGACTTCAAACAACAAAGAAGAGGATTCACCAAACTTGCTTTTGCAAATACCATTTCTATACCAGCACATGGAGGGATAATTCCACAAGGATAAATAGTGAACATATAATGAAGTAGTTCTATGCACTATGTTTCCTATTCTATGCTGCCACTGTGTTTCCTATTCTAGGAATAGAATTTATTAAATTCACTTCATTGGTAATAATCGCAAGTATCAGATTTCATGCAAAGGGATATAGAATCAAATAGCCTTACATACTTTATCCTCTGACCGATATAATTATCACGATTCAGCCTCCCTTTTTCAGTTCTAATCTATAATTTAAGTCATGGTAAACTAAAATTAGCAGCTATCACACCGTGAGCTTCATAAAACAGTAGCTAACTTTGACAGATAATGAACCTATCCAGCCCTTAACATAATGTGTATCGCCACAACCTCATTCTATGTCCACACATACATTATATATCCTTTCCCAAAGATCAACCAAGCTGCACCAACAATAATACACATTGAACAGCCCCAATTATTGAATTCACCACCCCCTTAAGTTCTTCACCCTAATTCCTCACTCAAACTCATACACAAGGAAGACAAATAAATGGGGCAGTCACCTTACCTAAATTTCTGCAACTTCTCCTTATAACTCGAGTTCTTCTAGAACTTCAGCTTCCCTTCACACTCAAAACCAAAAAAGAAGAAAAGGGTTTGTTAATAACCAAGGAAGTGAGCATTAGCTTCTTGACATTTTCTGCTTTGGTATTTATACTTGAGCATGAATAACATGTTTTTCTAAATCATCCCCATGGGAGAATTAAGCAAAATCCAAGTGTTTTCACTTACATTGATTTGCAGATATGAGGGTTTCTTGAAGAACCTAGAACAACTAAAAACTGTTGTTTTAATCTTGAAGAGAAAAGAGAGAGAGAGCTGGAGATAATTCTCAATATTATGCGTTAAAATGGGGGGTGAAGAATATCTGCTCGTATTGGATATATATGGAGCTTTATTTACCTCAAAAATATCCTCTATAAGCTCCTTTTTGGGGTCCATTTTCAGCCACTAATTGGTTAAATAAGTGATGCACCTGATTATGCACATCAAGCAGCTCGAAAGGTCAAACTAGGTGATGCACCTAATTCCTTTCACTTAGGCTTTATCTATATTGGGCCTTGGCAGATTTGGCTGCTGGGCTTTCTTTCATTTTTATTTTCTTTAATCGGTTTGGACTTCAAGTGAGCCCGTTACTATAATTCTAAATATGGTCCATTATGTTTGAGCCCTTTAACAATATACATATATAGCTCAAGTAGGTGATGCAGTTGCTAGCTTAATAAATCCAAGCAATCAGCTCAATTATTTTATTCCATTTTATGAATATTTCATCACTTTGCTTCAACTTAGAACTTAACTTTCAAATTTTAAGCTCAATTACCACCTTAGTATCTCTTGTTAAATACATCCGGCGGAGTCAACTTACACTAAATACGCTGAAACATGCATGGCATGATACATCACTTTCCAGCTAGTTTAAATCAACACTAATCATATAAGAAACATGGTCCCTCACCTATACTATAAAGCCAGCAGTATCAGAAGAATAGAACAAGCAAATCTGTAAGACGGGCTGTTACATCCCCCCTCCCTTAAAACATTCATCCTCGAATGTTACCATAGTTATCAAACCCAAACAGATTCAAGCCTAAGTTAGTACTACTATTAATCACATAATACATATAGACGTATACCTACTTGTCGTCATATAAACTAAGCATTTTCATCTTTTTCTTGGATCTGAAAGAGATGAGGATACTTCAATTTCATTGCTTCTTCCGCTTCCTATGTAACTTCTTCTACTTGTTGGTTCTTCCATAACACTTCTACAGAAGCTACCTCTTTATTTCTTAACTTCCTAACTTGTCGATCCAGAATAGCAATGGGTACTTCTTCATAAGTGAGATCTCCCGTAACATGTACATCTTCAGTAGGAGTAATACAAGATGGGTCACCTACGTAATTTAATAGCATTGAGAAATGAAACACTGGATGAACTTGCCACACCCCAAACCTAGGTGAGGCAGACAAGTACCCTATGAACACATGCTTTACAGGTAACCAATGATGAGAAAGTAAACTATTATGCAGATTACTGATGAAAAGTTTATATACAACACATGCATGTGACAAGTGAAACTATGAATACATATGATAACTTTCCAATGTCTACAAAGCCTCTATGGAATCCATGCTATGAAAATACGCATAGTAAAGATTCGGCAAAGCCCCTAATCAACCTGGAGCTCACCAACAATAGTTGAGTATCATGTGCTTCTACTGGGGAGATATAGTTTTGGATACTTGTAACTGCAGCATGAAATGCAGCGCACAATAAAGGGATGTCAGTACGAAAGAATGTACTGAATATGTAAGGTATAATACAACCATATGCTATATGAGAGCTCAAGTGAAACCAACTACCAATAAATAAGGATTAGACACCACCTTTGCATATACTTGTGGAATTGTGTATGTTACATTCTTTTTTTACTTTTCTGTGCGTTATAATTTTTGTAAGTCATATGATACAAATGACCAGCTGATCTGTGGTAGAAGTGGATGAACCATGCTAAGCATTTTCACAGCTGGGATGCTGTCCTCATAATTCCACAAATTGGGATCGCCCCATGCTAGGCCTTCGCCCCTGAGCTGCCACCCTTCCATATCAATTGGGATCGGCCCATGCTAGGATTTCGCCCCTGAGCTATCACCCTCTTATACCAATCGGGATCGGCCCATGCTAGGCTTCGCCCCTGCGCTGCCTCCCTTCTATACCTATTGGGATCGATCCATGCTAGGCTTTGCCCTTGGGCTGCCACACATAATTATACAAATTGCTTCACTTAGGTTTTTTTAATTTTTGAGATTGTTGCTTTGTTGTTCATAACTCTTTTGAGACTGTACTTTGGATAATCACAACTCTTTTGAGATTGTTCTTTTATTGATAATAACTTATTTGGAATTTGATGTTTGGTGGTCATAAGCATTGTTGAGATTTGGAACTAAGAATAGTAGTAGAAGACATACAAGTATGGACTAATGAATATGACGTGGGAAGCAAATGTGACACCGACGTAATAATTCTTTTATGACACAATATGCATTTTTGACATCTCAAATTGAAGCACATATCAAGTGAAGACGTATATAACTTTCAGCCAAGAGATCTGAACTCTATATTATAGCAAAATACTCACCAACTAATATCAAAGACAAAGTATATATGAATGTCGAACCAAGGAAGAATGTGGACAGATTCAACCTAAAGACTGATACATATTCCAAGTAAGTTCATACATATAAACGTACAATAGCGCAAGTAGACATCTTGTGAGGTAATATAATAGTCTAACACAATGGGAGTAGTAACCAATAAAGGGAACACATGAACATGTGAAAAGATGACATATATGATTGAATAGACTATTTGAAGCAAGTTGGCAAAATATGGGCAGATCATGTATCAATCCTATAAACATATGTACCTTGTGTAATCTAGGATCACTTTGACATATGTAAGGGAAATACGTGCCAGGGTACTTTGACGATGAAACAAGTTTAAACTTTGCATGCTAACACTTGGTAGAGTAAACACGCACATTTAGTAACAAACTCATAGTAGTGTGCTCATTTAATTCTCTAGGGAGTACAAACTGCATTTATGGATCAGTCACTACCAAGAGCACTTAGAAATCTTCCAAGTGTTTGATTCATGCCAAAGAAATAGGAAATCGAATAGCCTTAAATACCTTTCTGCACAACAATAGATATGGCAATGAGCTACCATCTTCCTTTCAGATTATTTAATATACAATGGAGTAAATAATAAAACTTAATATTTGTTTCTAAACAAGTTTGGAATACTTGATCAGACCAAAACAGTAATTGGCAGTATATATATAATTGATCCCATCCAGAGTTCTTCCCATCCTTTTTCCCCTAATCATTTTTATAAGGTCCTTCGAATCGCCTCAGGTTTAATCACAACTAGAAAACAGTATTAATAGAATGACAGGAAGTAAGCTCATGCAACACTCAATCAAGTAGTTCATTACACTTTCAAAGTTCAATCCTCTAACCAGTTTTCATGACTTCTCTACAGATCCAGCCAGACCCTCTTATTTTATGATACACAAAACAGTCCCTAAGCCTCACAATGTGGAAATAGCAATATGAACTCATGACATCCCGTGAATTCCAACTAACATTTAGATTCTCAAAGAAAGCTCACAATTAAAATTAGGGGGACTCCACTCCGCGTATTTCCAAACAAGAACCTCCTTCCTAAACATTCACCAAGCTCACACCATACAGAGGCAACAGTCAACAGTTCATTAACACATACAAAGTTTTACAAATAATGTAAGAATAAGAGAGGAATGAAAATTTCCATAGCTTACCTTGCTAGACAGAAATCTCAATTGCCAAGACTTGATTTCTTCACGGTTTAAGTTGTCCTCTTCCCCTTACCTTGATGTTAAATCATATTATTCACTTGAATTCCTTAAGATGGAGATGTTCTACAAATTTTTTACTTTAAAATACTTGTTTCCTTCAGATTCTAATGGTGAAGATGTAGAACAGAACTATTTGGAGCTTTTATAGCTTTCCTTGGAAGTAATTTTCTTGAAAATAAGTGATGATGGAGAGATGATAAGCTTAAGTGCTTTAGAGGTCCCTTTTGAACGTTTTAACTTAATAAATTGGAGAATAGTATGGTCCTTTACTTTTAAGCAAGAAGGTGCATCACCTCCTTAGTTTCTGCCACATGATTTTAAGTAGCTGTATTAGCTACATGACTTTTCACTTAAATTCAGTTCACTTATTCTAAGTAGGTGTATCACCTACTTGCTCAATTTTAACTTAAAATTCAGTCCACTTATTCTAAGTTGGTGCATCACCTACTTGCCCTTTTCACTTAAAATCTAGTCCCCTAATTCTAAGTAGGTGCATCACATACTTGCCCTTTTTCACTTAGAATGCAGTTCACTAATTCTGAGTAGGTGCATCACCTACTTTCCCTTTTTTACTTAAAATGCAGTCCACTAATTCTAAGTAGGTGCATCACCTACTTGTCACCTACACACATACTTTAGTCAAGCAAACACCTCAATTATTTTACACCATTTCCCCATCTTAGTTTCTTTACAAGATTGTAGCACTAATACGCACTTGACCACTTTGACTTTTACATCGAATACCATCTTTTACTATCCCGGTTTGAATTGTTTTTGAGTTCACTAATATGTATATGTGCTGGAAGGCACGTGCGGGGTATTACAACTTTAAACATATTCTATTGTCACCAGTCGCTTAGGAAACCGAGTCCATAACAATACCACAAGAAAATTTTTCTGCGACATATACATAGAATGTAGGATACGGCGTTTTACATCCTCCCATCCTTATGGTCATTCATCCTTGAATGATGGGTTAAACTACTGGTTTGGTTAACCTAGGAATGTCATATGGTGATTCGCGAGAGTTCCCATCATAAATAGGACTATCAAGAATCCATAGACTTATCTAAAACACGTATAGACAAGTCTAGCGTGATATGGTTCATATAATGATAAAATGACATATTAAACCCCTTTCTTGACCATATAATTCACTGATGATACACAAGTAGAATCATACAAATAAGGATTTGATACACCTACTGAACTCAAGACATGCAAATGACATATGAAATGAACAAATGCTAGTAGAACTTTTGATCATAGAAGGGGACCACATGATTTGAGATCCTTATGT
This sequence comes from Solanum pennellii, assembly GCF_001406875.1. NCBI lineage: Eukaryota > Viridiplantae > Streptophyta > Magnoliopsida > Solanales > Solanaceae > Solanum > Solanum pennellii. The sequence continues at coordinate 32,123,422 of NC_028640.1, forward strand.
TGATGTTTTGAATGAGGAGGGTTACTTAGGATCTCTACCATATTCTATTCTCATGTATCGTATGTTATATTCTACTATCCCTTCCCCAATACTTTAATGGAGGTTATACATTTTGAGCTTAGCTTTCGGGCCTTAACAATCAAGAATAACTATACTATCTCCCATTTTTCTTATATATGGAACGTACACATTTTTATAGGCCTTATCTATCAGGTCAGTACTTTCCCTTCTGTTTTATCTCAGGATGCTTTTCAGAGGTGAGTCTATCTTTTAAGAACGCATAGCTTCTCTCCTTTGGATAAGGCATTATGCTAAGTTATATATCTATGGTTGTGATAAAATTTACATGTATCCTCAACCTTTTCTGGTAAAAATGTTCACTACATGATGATACAAGGAAATGATTTGAAAATATGTTCAACACTCAAGTCAATAAACACAAAGGGGCATAGTATACAGATAGATAAGTCATAATGGGTATGACACCTAGGCAGATTAGCACAAAAGGGAGAGCATGATATACGTGCATTAAGCTATGGAATATAGGTGTACGCACGTATATGGTTCATCAGGCGGTGTGTGAGTAATGAGCTTTAATTCATGTAGGAAATGGACTAGATGAACACATGATGCATGAGTACTAAAGCTCTGAAATATATAATATGGAAGCAAGTAGACTATAAGACATGTAGACATAAAAGAAATTGAACTACGGAATAGAAATCAAATTGAAAAAGTGTGTTATGTCGTATGGATAGGTGGATTAATATGTCAATGAGTACACAAATGAAATGTGAGCAAGTGAGCACATGACACATGGCCAGAAAAGCTATAAGGCATGTAATGTTTAGGCAAGTAGGCTACGAGGAATGTAAATTATATGGAAATAGCCATATGATCAATTATCCTTAAGAACAGTCACCCGATAGACAAGTGACATGTGGAAAGTAACTAGTGCAACGAATTGCACGTAGGGAAAAGATCCTTCGAAAACATATAGTAATAAACAAGGGTGATCCAAAGCGGACAACGCTTACATGCGCTCTAGGACATTAGGTGACCTATGAGGATGTAATCCACAAAGGGAAATGACATACAAATAGATAAGCTAACCTCCAATGTTCATAATTACAGATAGAACCAAATTTGGAGACTATGAGATCCTACAGAACCACTCTACCATAATAAGGTTAAACACACTGTCTTAAGCGTTAAGTCACAGGTGGGATAGTTCTGCCCTTATTCCTTACTCACCTTAAAGCACATATAATTAATATCCCTGTCTACTCTCTATAATCTCCTAAGCACTCTAATAGGTGTTCTGCTATTTTAACTTGGCTTCCTTCTAGGTCAATATAAATAGTATAGTTAAGAATCCTCAATGGTTCATATTTTGGAGTAGGAGGCCGAGATCAACTTTTCCTTCATTACACTCGATGTCTGGTGCCTTTTTGAAGGTCATAATAGAAAAATTACACTCGATGTCTGGTGCCTTTTTGAAGGTCATAATAGAAAAATTACACTCGATGTCTGGTGCCTTTTTGAAGGTCATAATAGAAAATAAATAGTGAAGCTTGAACACACCATAAAACATGAACTCTAATAACATGTAATGTCAGGTACCTATAAAGTTATATCATGCTTCATAACATCTTAGTGTTAGCCGCTTTGGGCTTAACTAGATAGGTCTGGCCATACTAATAGATCTCCTCTCTTTTTTTTATAACAAATGAGGGTGCTCTGACTCTTTTCCCATGCAAGATAGCAAATAAGAACAACTATCATGTTATCACTTTTTCTTCTCCCTTAACTAGACTATGATTGATAAATTACTGTATGCATATATTAAATGAATCCTGCAATATCTCTATTTAATTTTATGGAAGTCCTATACATGTGTATGATGCTCTAATTCTTTTGTAATAATGATGTGAATGAACTAGGCCCATGTATCTTCTATCTAGGTAACCTTTCTATTCATCTTTTTTTTTCTTTGTTGTTATCAAGACTTCAATCAATACTAAATTGACTTCTCTGTCTAATAAAGGTTCACAAAGTTGTTCCCAGGTGCAGCATTATAACTCATTAGGGTTGAAAAATTGATAACGTTTTATTGGCTCATACACTTAGCAATCACTATTTCATAACCACCTATCTCACTTCTCTATAGCATCATCATATCACCCCTACTCCTATGTTTAGGGAATTTGACATATCCCATCTCTCAAACTTCATTCTCACATGCTTCGTATCTAACAAGTACTTTTTGATCAAAACTAGTAGCTTCATGCACTCTAATTCCACTATGTACAACCTGACTAATAACCAATTAGGTCTAACCAATCAATTTTCCTTTTGTTAACCTTACCATTTAGTCATATCGGGGTTCACTGTTGCGAAAACATAGATCATAATAGAAACTACCTTACATATATCATTTTCAGCAATTGACACACTTATCCTAAGTTTTATAACTACGAAAAGAATACAAATGTTATTAGTACTTATTCGAGGTTGTTTGTCACGACCCAACCCGATGGGCCGTGACTAGTGCCCGTTTTGAACACTCACATACAAACCTGTTAAATATAACCAACTGAAACTAAGACAATATGGAATTTAATCAAATCAAGCCAACCCAAACGCCATATATATATAAAGTGGATCTGGATCATAAGGAGTCATAACCATTCAACCGTAACAACATACGCGAGCCAACAAGGCCGCCACTATACAAAGCATAATAGCATACGCAAGCCGACAAGGCTGCCACTACACAATACACAATGATGTACGCAGCCGACAAGGCTTCCCCTGTACAAGCGGACATCCCAAACAAACCATGTCCAGACCATTATCCAAAACATATATGTGCAACCCACATAATGTCTACAGACCTCTAAGAGTATAGTAGTGAAACTCAACGGGACAGGGCCCCGCCGTACCCATAGAAAAGCAAAAGACTACACAGAAAGTTATGTAGGAGGGAGGATCAACGAACTGTGCGTCTACACCTGCGGGCATGAAACGCAGCCCCCCCCGAGAGTCCTCAGGGCGTGACATCCTTCCCCCCTTAGGAACATTCGTCCTCAATTTTAAGTTAGCGTCTTACAAAAAAAAATCCAGTGAGGTCTCTCTAACAGTTATACCTATCAACATGCATTCCGTAACTTACAGATGCCTCACAGAGTTACAACTTACTACATAATCTCGTTTATGTTATGCCTCGTATTTTTATACGTAGTGCGCGTCATGAACTAGTAGATGTAAGTCCGGGGAATGAGATTTTATTTTAAGTTCCAAGTGATTAAAGAAATATTAGGCAAGGTAGTTAATCCAAATGTGATATTAAGTATGATTTGGCTAATGTAAGTGCCATTAACTTTAAGTGATGATTAATTAGTGGCTGATTAGGATTAAATTAATCTAGTGGGCCCCACCACTCAAGGCAAATTAAAAGGAATCAGATTGGGAGCTGGCCTTAGTAAGACACGTGTAGAGGGGGGCTGCCTCCACTTCATATTATAAATGAGGTGGTGATATGCATTGCAACATATCATCTTCTTCACCACTTGGCTTAGGCAGCCATGGAAATGGTGAAAACCAACCATGCAACTCTTGGCCAGCAGCTGCGAAGAATTTGGTCAGTAATCTCTTTGCTTGATATGTTAATTCCTTAGAATTCCTTTTTTAATCAGCCATTAATGTTAAGAAGGGGGCGTGACCAGTAGCTTAGGAAATTTGTTTTAGTTATTGAATGTGCTAAGTATGAACGGAAATTCTGTTTTGGCGTTATGTATATGTTAATGTGATTATGGGTATATACTCCAAAGGATGAATACGATAAGATAGATGTGTTGCGAATTATAAAACGAGTTATCGCTCGGTGTGTCGTTGCTTCGTTACTATGGTTGCCGAGACGGAACTGTTTTGGGGGGGAAGGGGTTGTTTAATATGATTCGTTGGGTTATATGTGTTATTGGTATTGCTGTGGATAATTTGGGTTGTTGTCGGATTGGGACGAAGTAAGGAAAACAGGGGAAGTGCTGTCGGATTTTCGTTAGATTATTTGCTAGCTTACAATAAGTAGTAAAGCGCGACGTTTATCTAATTGCGGCACGATTGTTGCTTGTTATAGATTAATAGCTTGAGCAGTAAATGTTGGACGTGCGGATCGACTATACGGTAAGTAAGGCTATCCTTTCTTTCTTTGTTTGGCATGACTTTTAAAAATGAGCAAATAACGGACAGGTTTGATACATACTTCTAGAGCATCTAGGTGACGTATATTCTTGCTTTCACAACTATTCCTCTATATATATGCTATGTCTAAGGCTATGGTGATTTCTCATATCTATGGTAGTGCTTCTTAGAGTCATTGAGATTTTACGTTCCCATATCGTATTAAAGGTTCATAATCTTGATAAAACGTTAATCTTTGGTAATACTCCTTGCTGGTTCACGTTGATTGTTCTATTGAGTTATAAGAAATGATTTTAATTGCATATGGTTGCTCATAATATTCTGCTCGTGCATAGAGTCATTTATCATTTCACCGAGTCC
>NC_028640.1:32128288-32141428 GCF_001406875.1 Solanum pennellii
TGTATAGATGTCCACATGGACACCATATAAATAATGCCTCCATATCTTCAAGGCATGAACCACGACTGCTAACTCCAGATCGTGAGTAGGATAATTTTTTTCATGCTTCCTTAGCTGTCGGGAGGCATAGGCTATAACTTTGCCATGCTGCATCAATACACATCCTAGCCTAACACCCGAAGCATCACAATAAATAACATAGCCGTATGGTCCCTCGGAAGAGTTAGGACTGGAGCTGTAGTCAATTTGTCTTTCAATAGCTGGATGCTTCGCTCACAAGCATCAGTCCAGTGGAACTTGGTTGCCTTTTGAGTTAGCCTTGTTAAAGGCGCTGAAATTGAGGCAAACTTTTCTACGAATCTCCTGTAATATCCTGCTATCCCTGAAAGGTGCGTACCTCAGTAGGTGTCGTAGCTCTGGACCAAGTCTTTACCGCCTCAATCTTCTGTGTGTCTACCCGAATACCATCAGCTCCAGTAATATGCCCCAAGAATGCCACTGAAGTCAACCAGAACTCGCACTTGGAGAACTTAGCATACAACTTCTGGTGCTGAAGCACCCTAAGTACCGTCCTTAAATGGTCTGCATGCTCCTCTTCTGAACGTGAATAGACTAGAATATCGTCTGTAAATACAATAACAAACATATCAAGGAATGGTTTAAACACTCGATTCATTAAATCCATAAACACCGGTGTAGCATTATCAGCCCAAAAGACAACACTCTAAACTCATAATGCCCGTATCGGGTCCGGAATGCCGTCTTTGGAATATCTGCCTCCCTTACCCGCACCTGATGATAACCTGACCGCAAGTCTATCTTTGAAAAACACTTAGCACCCTGCATCTGGTCAAATAGATCGTCAATCCTTGGGAGGGGATACTTGTTCTTTACTGTTACTTTGTTCAGCTGCCTATAATCAATACACATCCGCAGCGACCCATCCTTCTACCTCACAAACAGTAGCGGTGCTCCCCAAGGTGACGTACTAGGCCTGATGAGGCCCTTTTCTAGTAAATCTCTCAATTGCTCTTTCAACTCTTTCAACTCAGCAGGTGCCATTCTATAAGGGGGTATAGATATAGGCTGGGTATCTGGCAGTACATCTATAGTAAACTCTATCTCTCATTCTGGAGGAAGGCCTAGAAGTTCCTCTGGGAATACATCGGGAATTTCATTAACTACCGGGACTGATAGAATAGTCGGTGCCTCTGCCTTTATGTCATGCACCCGAACCAGATGATAAATATAGCCTTTTCTAACCATCTTCCTGGCCTTAAGGTATGAAATAAACTTACCTTCGGCAATATTGTACTCCCCTTCCACTCTATAATCGGTTCCCCTGGAAATTGAAATCGAACTATCTTTCCTTTGCAATCAACATTAGCATAACAAGAAGCCAACCAATCCATGCCCATGATAATATCAAACTCAATCATATTTAACTCTATTAGATCTGCTACGGTACGACGACTATATATAACCACTGAACAATTCATATATACTCGCGTAGCTATGACAGAATCTCCTACGGGTGTAGCTACTTCAAATGGTTGTATCAACTCAGACTCTATTCCGATCCTACTAGCAACGAAGGGGGATATAAATGATAAGGTGGAACCTGGGTCTATCAATGCATAAACACTTCGGGAGAATAGTGATAATATACCTGTGATCACATTAGGTGATGCCTCCTGATCATGCCTACTAGTCAAAGCATATATGGGGTTCGAGGGACCGCTAGAACTGGAAGCTCCACCACGTCCTCTACCACGGCCTACTGGCGCCTGAATACCCTGCCCCGTAGGGCGCATAGCCACAGAAGATGATTAACCAGCAACGGACCCAATAGGCTGTGCCATACCACCTGCACTACCTCTAAGGTGACACTCCCTCATAGTATGACCCTGACGGCCGCAAGAAAAACACGCACCTGTAGCCCTATGACATTCCCCAGGATGGGACCTACCACAGCGAGAACACCGAGGCAAAGGTGGCCTCGACTGGCTCAAACCCCTGCCCATCTGTGACCCTGACTCCCTAGAGCTCTGACCAACTTCCGAATATCCCGTACGATCGAACCCCCAACCCATGGAACGTGGGGGTGCACTCTGTGCTGGCTGGGAAGAAAATCTAACATGCTGTTGAGACTGCCCGCCTCGAAACTCGTCGAGATAACCTGCTGATCTAGCCCTCTTATGCTGGCCTCTATTATAATCTCTATCTGGCTGACATCCCCGGTGCCGATCCTCTACCCCCTGTGCATATGCTTGCACCCAAGCAATGTCCATACCTGGCTGAAGAGTCACTGCCATACAACCATCAATCAGATAACAATCCAATCCCATCACATAACGATGTACCCTGTCTTCCGTATCATCCACAATAGTAGGCGCATGCCTAGCCAATGAATCAAACTCGAGGCTATACTCTCGAACGCTCCTGCCATTCTGCCTCAAACGCAAGAATCTATCGACTCTAGCTCGCTTCATCTCTGGAGGCAGGAAGTGGCCCTGGAAAGCCTCCACAAATTCATCCCATATCGCTGGAGGAGCACCCTCACCCCTAGATAACTCCCAAGATTCATACCAACTAATAGCTACATCCCGCAAACGATACGTAGCCAACTCAACAGACTCGGTCTCCGAAGCCTTGATTATCCTCAATGTACGCTGCATCTGACGAATAAACTCTTGCGGATCATCCTGGGGCCTTGACCCAAAGAACTCTAGAGGAATACAACTTAAGAAGTCACGAGCCCTTAAGCTATCAGATTTGTCCGCATGATCAACTCCTAGTCCATGCCTGCGAGCCTGACCTGCCACTAATCTAGTCAGCAACTGAACCGCATCTCTCGTGGCCCTATCCTCCGCCCCTGGCTGAGGAGCTGGAGGTTCAGGTGCTGGGGCCTCGGGGGCTGGTGGTGGTGTCCCCCGAACTGGAGTTGCTGCTGCTCTAAGCTCCTCTGGCGGTGGCGGTGTAGCAGAGCTCTCCGACTGGAGCACAATACCAAGCATAGACTGGGCATGGGCCCTAGTAACCCTTCGGGTCTGACTAGTACCTTCTGCTACCGATTTGCCCTTCAGGGCTGTTGTCGCTTTCTTTGGAGGCATGCTGAAAACACAGGGATTCGTTAGAGAGGGATTATCCTGTTAATATAGCTCTATCGCACGATCTNTACGAGCCCTTAAGCTATCAGATCTGTCCACATGATCAACTCCTAGTCCATGCCTGCGAGCCTAACCTGCCACTAATCTAGTCAGCAACTGAACCGCATCTCTCATGGCCCTATCCTCCGCCCCTGGCTGCGGAGCTGAAGGTTCAGGTGCTAGGGCCTCGGGGGCTGGTGGTGGTGTCCCCCGAACTGGAGCTGCTGCTGCTCTAAGCTCCTCTGTTGGTGGCGGTGTAGCAAAGCTCTCCGACTGGAGCACAATACCAGGCATAGACTGCGCACGGGCCCTAGTAACTCTCCGGGTCGGACTATTACCTTCTGCTACCGATTTGCCCTTCTGGGCGGCTGTCACTTTCTTTGGAGGCATAGCTGAAAACACAGGTGTTCGTTAGAGAGGGATTATCCTGTTAATATAGCTCTATCGCACGATCTAGAATAAGAAGAAAGGATGACATCCTAAATGTCCTGTAGCTTCCTGTTTATAGATGTGGTGCACAACACACCGATAAACAAGACTCTACTACACACGGTCTGTAGACACTTCCGAGGAAGAACGGCTCTGATACCACTCTTTGTCACGACCCAACCCGATGGGCCGTGACTAGTGCCCGTTTTGGACANAACACTCACATACAAACCTGTTAAGTATAACCAACTGAAACTAAGACAATATGAAATTTAATCAAATTAAGCCAACCCAAAAGCCATATATATATAAAGTGGATCTGTCTCATAAGGAGTCATAACCATTCAACCATAACAACATACGCGAGCCGACAAGGCCGCCACTATCCAAAGTATAATAGCATACGCAAGCCGACAAGGCTGCCACTACACAATACACAATGATGTACGCAGCCAACAAGGCTGCCCCTGTACAAGAGTACATCCCAAACAAACCATGTCCAGACCATTATGCAAAACATATATGTGCAACCCACATAATATCAACAGACCTCTAAGAGTATAGTAGTGAAACTCGATGGGACAGGGCCCCGTCGTACACATAGACAAGCAAAAGACTACACAGAAAGTTATGTACCAAAACGACTGGGCTTCGGAACAGTGGATCTCTCCCAATCAGCAGAGTAGATATCCTAGGCGGGAGGATCACCGAATTGTGTGTCTACACCTGCGGGCATGAAACGCAGCCCCCCGAGGAAAGGAGGTCGGTACGGACAATGTACTGAGTAGGTAAAGCATAAGGTACAGATGACAGGATACCAACATGATAAGTCGAAACAAGATATCGCTACACATGTACCTTTTAAGTGAAAATCATGCATATCTTTAACATATAAGGTGCCCAGCTTCCCTAGTAAGGGACTCGGCAAAATAATCATCATACATATACATCATACGTACCCGACCCTCTAGTGAGGACTCGGTGAAATAGTCATCACATCATCTCCGTCATCATCATCATCGTAACCATCCTCATCACCAATCATATATATAATATACATACCCGACCCTCTAGTGAGGGACTCGGTGACATATGCATGAAACTCCGCACGAACATTACCCGGCCCGGGTGAAATGATAAATGATTCTATGCACGAGCAGAGTATTATGAGCAACCATATGCAATTAAAATCATTTCTTATAACTCAATAAAACAATCAACGTGAACCAGCAAGGAGTATTACCAAAGATTAACGTTTTATCAAGATTATGAACCTTTAATACGATATGGAAACGTAAAATCTCAATGACTCTAAGAAGCACTACCATAGATATGAGACATCACCATAGCCTTAGACATAGCCGATATATAGAGGAATAGTTGTGGAAGCAAGAATATACGTCACCTAGACGCTCTAGAAGTAAGTATCAAACCTGTCCGTCATTCGCTCATTTTTAAAAGTCATGCCAAACAAGGAAAGAAAGGATAGTGTTACATACCGTATAGTCGAGCCGCACGTCCAATATTTACTTCTCAAGATATTAATCTATAACAAGAAACAATCGTGCCGCAATTAGACAGATGTCGCGCTTTACTACTTATTGTAATCCGGCAGTACTTCCCCTATTTTCCTTACTTCGTCCCAATACGACAACAACCCAAATTATCCACAGCAATACCAATAACACATATAACCGAACGAATCATATTAAACAGCCCCCCCCCCCAAATAGTTCCGTCTCGGCAACCACAGTAACGAAACAACGACACCGAGCGATAACTCATTTTATAATTCGCAACACATCTACCTTATCGTATTCATCCTTTGGAGTATATACCCATAATCACATTAACATATACATAACGCCAAAACAGAATTTCCCACATTTTGCTTTAATCAAAACATCCCAAACACTAACACGACACCACTAATAATCCGATTATGGTTTCCGTTCATACTTAGCACATTCAAAAACTAAAAGAAATTTCCTAAGCTACTGGTCACGCCCCCTTCTTAACATTAATGGCTAATTAACAATGGCATTCTAAGGAATTAACACACCAAGCAAAGAGATTACTAACAAAATTCTTTTGTAACTGCTGGCCGAGAGTTTCATGGTTGGTTTTCTCCATTTCCATGGCTGCCTAAGTTAAGTGGTGAAGAAGGTGATATGTTTGCAATGCATTTCACCACCTCATTCATAATATGAAGTGGAGGCAGCCCCCCTCTACACGTGCCCCACTAAGGGCCAGCTCCCAATCTTATTTCTTTTAATTTGCCTTGAGTTGTGGGGCCCACTTGATTAATTTAATCCTAATCAGACACTAATTAATCCCTCACTTAATGTTAATGACACTTACATTAGCCAAATCATACTTAATATCACATCTGGAATTAACATCCTTGCCTAATATTTCTTTAATCACTTGGAACTTAAAATAAAATCTCATTCCCCGTACTTACATCTACTAGTTCATGACGCGCACTACGTATAAAAATACGAGGTGTAACATTGTTGGCAGATACCATATAAATGCCAAACATTAACATACTCGGGAGGACATACGGTGAGAATTTGAGCCTTGTCAGCCAATAAGGAGTATCTCTAGTAACACTATTAAACTGATACATCCACCTATAAAAATTATGCCACTGCCTTCTTCGAACTAAAAGAAACTGGTTTAACTACATCAATTTTGAGAACATGTGTAACCCTGAAAATTATATGTATATGAAAGACTAAAAACAAGTGTCCTCTATAGGAATAGATCCTGTAAGTATGGAGGATATATAGAACTCAAGAGCTGGTTACATCCTCCTATGAAGATGTGCCTGAAAATGCTACAACAAATATATGTAACTAGGTAACAAATCATTTTTGAACCAACATGATGCAAATGGTACCAATACAACTTTAGATGCAAATAACATAAAAGCCTTTACAACTGAGATGGTCGAATAAAATGAGCTCAATCTAGTCAAACTTTTGGTAACTTGAGGTCTTTTATGTATGTCACATGCTGACACTTTAACAACCGTTAACCTTACATATGAATAGCATGATCCGGTACAACCGGAAATTGGCATCTTAATTTTGCTCTATCGCACGATCATGATTATGAAGAAAGGTAACTTTCCAAAATGTCCAGGCATCCCCTTAATTATAAGTGTGGCGTGCAAAACATTCATAACTAAGGCTCTACTAGACACGGCTTTGAAGACTCCCTAGGACAAACTGCTTTGATACCACTTTTGTCACACCCCAACCTAGGTGAGGAAGACAAGTACCCCATGAACGCATGCTTTTCAAGTAACCTATGATGAGAAGGTAAAATAAATGCAGATAACTGATGAAAAACTTTCTATACAACACATATTAACTAGCTGAACCAATACATGTGACAAGTGAAACTATGAATACAGATGATAGCTTTACAATATCTACAAAGCCTCTATTGGGATACATGCTATGAACATATGCATAGTCAAGACTCGGCAAAGCCCCAAATCAACCTGGATCTCACCAACAACAGTTGAGTATCATGTGCTTCTATTGGGGAGATCTACCTTGAAATACTTTTACCTGTAGTATGAAATACAGCACCCCAATAAGGGACGTCAGTACGAAAGAATGCACTGATTATGTAAGGCATAATACAACCTACCATATGTGACATGAGAGCTCAAATGAAACCAAATACCAATAGATAAGGATTTGAGACCACCTTTGCTTATACTTGTGGAATTGTGTATGTTACATTTTTTCTTTACTTTTCTGTGCGTTATAATTTTTGTAAGCCATATCATACAAATGACCAGCTGATCAGTAGTAGGAGAGGATGACCCATGCTAGGGATTTTAACCCCTAGAATGTTGTCCTCATAATTCCACAAATTGGGATCAGCCCATGTTGCGCTTTCGCGCCTGAGCTGCCACCCTTCCATACCAATTGGGATAGGCCCCTGCTAGCTTTCGCCCCTGAGCTGCAACCCTCTTATACCAAACGGGATCGGCCCATGCTAGGCTTTCGCCCTGAGCTGCCACCCTTCTATACCAATTGGGATCGATCCTGGCTAGGCTTTGCCCTTAGGCTGCCACCCATAATTATACAAATTGCTTCACTTAGGTTTTTTTTAATTTTTGAGATTGTTGCTTTGATGTTCATAATTCTTTTGACATTGTACTTTGGATAATCATAACTCCTTTGATATTGTTCTTTTGTTGATAATAACTCATTTGGGATGTGATGTTTTGGTGGTCATAATCATTGTTGAGATATGGAACTATGAACCAGTAACAGAAGACATACGAATATGGACTAATTACAATGACGTGGAAAGCAAATGTGACACTGACCTAATACTTCTTTTAGGACTTAGTATGCATTTTTTATATCTCAAACTGAAGCACATATCAAGTGATGACATATAACTTTCAGCCAAGAGATTTGAATTCTATATGATAGCAAAATACTCACCAACTAATATCAAAGAAAAAGTATACATGAATGCAAGGAAGAATGTGGATAGATTAAACTTAAAGACGGATACATATTTCAAGTAAGTACATACATATAGATGTACAGTAGAGCAAGTAGGCATCTTGTGAGGTAATATAATAGTCTAACACGATGGGAGTAATACACAATAAAGGTAACACATGAACATGTGAAAAGATGACATATATGATGGAATAGACTATTGAAGCAAGTTGGCAAGATATGGGCAGATCATGTATCCATCCTATAAACATATGTACCATGCGTAATCTAGGATCACTTTGACTTATATAAGGGAAATACGTTCCAGGGGAACTTTGAAGATGAAACAAGTTTAAACCTTGCATGCTAACAGTTGGTAGATTAAACACGCACATTTAGTAACAAACTCATAGTAAAGTGCTTATTTTAATTTTCTAGGGAGTACAAACTGCATTTATGGATCAGTCACTACCAAGAGCACTTACAAATCTTACATGTGTTGCATTCATGCCAAAGAAATAGGAAATTGAATAGCCTTACGTACCTTGCTGCACAACAATGGATATCACAAATACTTACCATCTTACTTTCGGATTATTTATCTAGAATGGAGTAAGAATAAAAATTAATATTAGTTTCTAAACAAGTTTGGACCACTTGATCAGACAAATACAGTAACTGGCAGTATATATGTAATTGATCCCATCCAGAGTTCTTCCCATCCTTTTTCCCCTAATCATTTTTATAAGGCCCTCCGAAACCCCTCAAATTTTATCATGACTAGAAAACAATATTAAAAGAATGGCAGGAAGCACATGCAACACTCAATTAAGTGGTGTATCACTACACTTTCAATTTTCTTTCCTCTAACCATTTTTCATGACTTCTCTACATATCCAGCCAGACCCTCTTATTTTATGTTACACAAAAAAGTCCCGAAGCCTCACAATGTGGAAATAGCAATATGAACTCATGACTTCCGATCAATATCCCTTGAATTTCAACTAACATTTAGATTCTCAAAACAAGCTCACAATTAAAATTAAGGGGACTCCACTCCGTGTATGTCCCAACAAGTACCTCCTTCCTAAACATTCACCAAGCTCACACCATAACAGAGGCAACTCAACAGTTCATTAACACATACAAATTTTTACAAATAATGTAAGAACAAGAGAGGAATAAAAATTTCCATACCTTACCTTGCTAGACAGAAATTTCAATTGCCAACACTTGGATTCTTCACGTTTTAAGTACTCATCTTCCCCTTACCTTGATGTTAAATCATATTATTCACTTGAATTCCTTAAGATGGAGATGTTCTACAAAACTTTTAATTATAAAAAACCTGTCCTTCTGATTCTATTGGTGAAGATGTAGAACAGAACTCTTTGGAGCTTTTATAGCTTTCCTTGGAAGTAAGTTTCTTGAAAATAAGTGATGAGGGAGAGATGATAATCTTAAGTGCTTTAGAGGTCCCTTTTGGTCATTTTCACTTAATAAATTGGAGAATAATATAGTCCTTTTCTTTTAAGCAAGAAGGTGCATCATCTCCTTACTTTCTGCCACATGTTTTTAAGTAGCTGCATCAGCTACTTGCTCTTTTCACTTAAATTTAGTCCACTTATTATAAGTAGGTGCATCACCTACTTGCTACTTTTTAACTTAAAATTCAGTCTACTTATTCTAAGTAGGTGCATCACCTACTTGCCCTTTTCACTTAAAATGCAGTTCACTAATTCTAACTAGGTTCATCACCTACTTGCCCTTTTTAACTTAAAATGAAGTTCACTAATTCTGAGTATATGCATCACCTACTAGCCCTTTTCACTTAAAATACAGTCCACTAATTCTAAGTAGGTGCATCACCTACTTGTCACCTACAAGCATAGTTTAGTCAAGCAAACATCTCAATTATTTTACACCATTTCCCATCTTAGTTTCTTTACAATGTCGTAGCACTAATACGCACTTGACCACTTTGACTTTTACATCGAATACCATCTTTTACTATCCCGAGTTCGAATTGTTTTTGAGTTCTGTTATTTGTATATGTTCTGGAAGGCACGTGCGGGGTATTACAACTTTAAACATATTCTATTGTTACGAGTCGCTTAGGAAACCAAGTCCATAACTATACCAAGAGAAAATTTTTAAGCGACATATACATAGAACTAGTAACATAGAATATGGGGTGTTACATCCTCCCATCCTTATGATCATTCGTCCTCGAATGATGGGTGAAACTAATGGTTTGGTGAACCTAGGAATTTTATCTGGTGATTTGCGAGAGTTCCCATCATAAATAGGACTACAAGAATCCATAGACTGATCTAAAACACGTATAGACAAGTCTAGCATGATATGGTTCATAAAATGATACAATGACAAATTAAACCCCTTTCTTGACCATATAATTCACTGATGACACACAGTAGAATCATACAACAAATTGCTTCACTTAGTTTTTTTTAATTTTTGATATTGTTGCTTTGATGTTCATAACTCTTTTGAGACTGTACTATGGATAATCATAACTCTTTTGAGATTGTTCTTTTTTTGATGATAACTCATTTGGGATTTGATGTTTTGGTGGACATTATCATTGTTGTGATTTGAAACTATGAACCAGTAGTTTCAAATGTGATGTTGACGTGGGAAGGAAATGTGAAACCAACGTAATACTTCTTCTATGACTCGGTATGCATTTTTGACATCTCAAATTGAAGCACATATCAAGTGAAGACATATAACTTTCAGCCAAGAGATTTTAAATCTATAACCAACTAATATCAAAGACAAAGTATACATGGATGATGAACCAAGGAAGAATGTGGACAAATTCAATTTAAAGACGGACACATATTCCAAGTAAGTACATATATATATATATATATATGAACAATAGAGAAAGTACACGTCATGTGAGGTAATATAATAGTCTAACAGAATGGGAGTAATATAACCAATAAAGGGAAAACATGAACATGTGAAAAGATGACATATATGATTGAATAGACTATTGAAGCATGTTGGCAAGATATGGGCAGATCATGTATCCATCCTATAAACATATTTACAATGTGTAATCTAGGATCACTCTGACTTATATAAGGGAAATATGTGCCAGGGGTACTTTGACGATGAAACAAGTTGAAACCTTGCATGCTAACAATTGGTAGATTAAACACGCACATTTAGTAATAAACTCATAGTAGAGTGCTTATTTTAATCCTCTTGGGAGTACGAACTATACTGATGGATCATTCACTACCAAGAGCACTTAGAAAGCTTACAAGTGTTGGATTCATGCCAAAGAAATAGGAAATCGAATAGCCTTACACACCTTGCTGCACAACAATGGATATCACAATGAGTTACCATCTTACTTTCAGATTATTTATCTACAATGGAGTAATAATAAAAATTAATATTAGTTTCTAAACAAGTTTGGGCTACTTAATTAGACCAAAAGAGTAATATGGCAGTAAATATAATTGATCCCATCAAGAGTTCTTCCCATCCTTTTTCCCCTAATCATTTTTATAAGGTCCTCCGAAACCCCCCAGGTTTCATCACGACTAGAAAACAGTATGAAAAGAATGGCAGGAAGTAAGCTCATGCAACACTCAATTAAGTGGTGTATCACTACACTTTCAATGTTCTATCCTCTAACCAGTTTTCATGATTTCTCTACTTATCTAGCAAGCCCCTCTTATTTTATGATACACAAAAAAGTCCCTAAGCCTCACAATGTGAAAATTGCAATATGAACTCATGACTTCCGATCAAAATCCCATGAATTCCAACTAACATTTGAATTCTCAAAACAAGCTCAAAATTAAAATTAAGGGGACTCCACTCCGTGTATGTCCCAACAAGTACCTCCTTCCTAAACATTCACCAAGCTCACACCATACAGAGGCAACACTCAACATTTCTTCAACACATACAAACTTTTATAAATAATGTAAGAACAATAGAGGGATGAAAATATCCATAGCTTACCTTGCTAGAAAGAAGTCTCAATTGCCAAGACTTGGATTCTTCACGGTTTAAGTTGTCCTCTTCCCCTTACCTTGATGTTAAATGATAGTATTCACTTGAACTCCTTAAGATGGAGATGTTCTACCAATTTTTACTTTAAAATACCTGTTTCCTTCAGATTCTAATAGCGAAAGCCTAGAATGGGTCGATCCCAACTGGTACATAAGTGTGGCAGCTCAGAGGCGAAAGCCTAGAATGGGACGATCCCTATTTGTATAGAAGGGTGGCAGCTCAGGGGCGAAAGCCTAGCATGGGCCAATCCCAAGTTCTGTAATTATGAGGACCACATCCCAGGGGGTTAATACGTCTAGCATGGGTCATCCTCTTCTACCACTAATCAGCTTGTCACTTGTATCACATGCCCTACAAAGATTATAACATACAGAAATGTAAAGAAAAGAATGTAACTTACTTGATCCCACAAGAATAAGCAAAGGTGGTCTTCTCTCCTTATCTATGCACTCATATATTGCTATTTGATTTCATTTGAGCTCTCGTATTACATATGCTATTGCCTTATATATTACGTACATTTTTTCGTACTGACGTCCCTCGCGTGGGCCGCTGCATTTCATGCTGCAGGGGCAGGTACTCCAGCTAATAGATATCCTCAATAGGAGCACACGAACTCTACTACTTTTGGGTGATCCCCAAGTTTATTCGGAGCTTTATTGAGCCTTTGGTAAATTCATTTTGGTATTGTATCGTAGTTAAGGGTCAGGCGAGGTCTGTCCCGAACTACTCTTGTCTTCTATCTTTTAGAGGCTTTGTAGACGTATATACATGGTTCAGTTGTCTCTTAATGTGTTGTGACCTCAACGGCCAAGTCTTGTATATAACTTTTGGACCTACTTATGTTGTTTTGTATCGCTGCATCGTAGGTGAACTTGTCACAATTGTTATAGTTATATGCACTGTAAGAACAGGTCGCAGGTTGGTTCTCTCGGGCCTTTGGGGCATCGGGTGCCGTCCGTCTTAATGGTTTTTGAGGCGTGACATATACTATACTAAGGTATTATTACCCCCCCCCCCCC